>NC_053432.1:36638562-36771594 GCF_007990345.1 Gossypium hirsutum
TCATTGGTGTGGCTATCATCGAGAAACCTTTTACAAATCGTCGGTAATAACCGGCGAGCCCCAGGAAGCTCCGAACTTCGGTAATATTTCTTGGAGGCTTCCAGTTAAGTGTGGCTGAAATTTTGCTCGGGTCAACTCGAATACCCGTTGCGGATACCACATGACCCAAGAAGCTAACCTCTCTCAACTAGAACTCACACTTACTGAACTTCGCATATAACTGCTTATCCCGCAAAATTTGCATCACTAATCTCAGGTGTTCAGCATGTTCGGTCTCATCTCTTGAATAGACCAAGATGTCATCAATGAACACAACTACGAACCGATCCAAATATGGTCTGAAGATTCGATTCATCAAATCCATAAATACCGCAGGGGCATTAGTGAGCCCGAACGGCATCACTAATAACTCGTAGTGACCGTACCTCGTTCTAAAAGCAGTTTTGGGTACGTCCGAATCTCGAATCCGCAACTGATAATAACCCGATCTCAAATCTATCTTTGAAAACACTGATGCTCCCTTTAATTGATCAAAAAAATCATCAATACGCGGTAACGGATACTTGTTCTTTATCGTCACTTTATTCAGTTGACGATAGTCAATGCACAACCTCATGGTTCCGTCCTTCTTTTTCACGAACAATACTGGTGTACCCCAAGGTGAGAAACTTGGTCGAGCAAAACCTCTATCCGTCAATTCTTGCAACTGAGATTTTAACTCTTTTAACTCGGTTGGTGCCATACGATACGGAGCTATCGAAACCGGCGTAGTCCCAGGTACAAGCTCAATACCAAACTCTACCTCCCGAACAGGTGGTAAACCCGGTAATTCTTCAGGAAACACATCCGGGTATTCACAAACCACCGGCACAGATTCGGGTTTCTTTTTTAGCTCTTTGTCATCAAGTACATACGCAAGGTATGCTTCGCACCCTTTTCTTACATATTTCTGGGCCAACATTGCTGATATTATAGCTGGCAACCCCCTTAAGTCCGTAGACTCAACTCGGATTATCTCGTTATTTGCGCACCTCAAATCAATAGTCTTGCTTTTGCAATTCACAACCGCATCATGCGCGGTCAACCAATCCAAACCAAGAATAACATCAAATTCGTCAAACGGAAAAAGCATCAAATCGGCCAGAAAACAGGATTCTCGGATTATTAGAGGGCATCTCTTACACACTTTATCAACAAGTACGCATTGACCCAAAGGGTTTGACACTCGAATTACGAACTCAGTAGACTCAACAGGTAGAGTCTTACTGGATGCTAAGGTTTCGCATACATATGAATGAGTAGAGTCAGGGTCAATCAATGCAATCACATTAGTATCAAAGAGAGTGAAGGTACCAGTGATGACGTCGGGGGAGGATGCCTCCTCTCGTGCGCGAATGGCATATGCTCTAGCAGGAGTACGGTTCTCGGCTCGAACAGCCGTATCAGGGGCCCCTCTCTGACTACCATCCCTACCTCCTAAAATTCTCGGTGGTCTACCTCTAGTTGTCACTCCACTAGGTCTTGCACCTTGAATCTTATTCTTCTCATCAAGCTCCGTGCAATCTCTAATGAAGTGGTCCTTCGAACCGCATCCGTAACAGGCCCTGTTAGTAGACTTACCCCAACATTCACCTAGGTGTCGTCTTCCGCATTGGGGACATTCAGGTTTCTCTTGACGATTATTGCCCACACTAGCTACCGAAGTAGCTCGAGAGCCCGTCGATGGTTTTGCTCTGATGGAAATTCCCGCGGTCGTCCTCGACTTATTAGTGTCCTCCTTGAACTTCTTTACAGCTGAGAACGGAGCTTTACCCGTCGATCTTTTACGATAGTCTCTAGCTTCAAATTCAGCCTTCTTCTTCTCCTTTCCAAGTTCTTCCGCCTTGCAGGCTCGTTCGACTAGTGTTACGAATTCTTTTATTTCCAAAATACCCATTAGTAGCTTTAAATCTTCATTCAATCCTTCTTCGAATCTTTTGCACATAGCAACCTCATCAGCTACACACTCCCGGGCATACCTACTGAGTCTCACGAATTCATGTTCGTATTCAGATACTGTCATAAGGCCTTGCTTGAGTTCCAAGAATTCCTTACGCTTTTGATCAATGAACCGTTGGCTAATATATTTCTTCCGAAATTCCGTCTGAAAGAAGTCCCAAGTTACTCGTTCGTTCGGGACTATGGAAATCAAGGTCCTCCACCAATAGTAGGCTGAGTCTCGCAACAAAGATACAGCACACTTTAGACATTTATCAGGTGTGCATGACAGTTCATCGAACACCCGAACGGTGTTATCAAGCCAGAACTCGGCCCTTTCAGCATCATCAGTAACTATGGCCCTGAACTCCTCAGCCCCGCGCTTCCTAATCAAGTCTACAGGTGGCTTACTCAGACTCACAGGATCAGTAACTGATGGCATTACTGGCTCCGGGGGTGGATTATTCAAATTCGGGAATTATTGGACATTCGGATTGGTTCGGGCATACTGCGCGACCCACTCATTCATCATGGTAAAGAAGGCTTGTTTAGCCCCCTCACCTTGATTATTCGCAGATGACTGAGGTTCAATAGGCGGTGTCCCTTGTGCAGGAGTAGCCGCTACACTTTCAACGTCATCCGCTAAGATTCTTTCTACACCGGGATCCATTTACTAATCAAAAAATAAAATTTTAACCGTCAGAAGTCATCACACAGTTAAACATTAACATTCGGCATGTATAGCTAGACTCATACGTGCTATGGTAGTCCTAGAACCGACTAAACCATAGCTCTGATACCAATTAAATGTAACTCCCCGAACCCGATACCGTCGCCGGAGTCGAACACGAGGTGTTAACAGACTTCAAACCACTTATTCGACATTTCCCAGACAAGCTACCGATCTGCGTACTAGTCGCTTTAAAAATCATATCTTGAGTTTCACAACTCGAAAATCAGTTTCGTGATTTTTCCCTGAAACTAGACTCATATGCCCATCTCCATAATTTTTTCTAGAATTTTTGGTCGGTCCAATTAGTACAGTTTATTAGTCAAAGTCTCCCATGTTACAGGGATCGACTACACTGACCCTTGCACATTACGAATTGGATATCTCCCTGCACAGAGCTTCAATACTGATGTCGTTTGTTTCTATAGAAACTAGACTCAGAGAGGAATCTGTACATATATGGCATGACTCCTAGTTATCTCTGGTTAATTTATAATAAATCTTCAAAGTCGGAACAGGGAATCCAGAAACCGTTCTGGCCCTGTCTCACGAGAACCTGAATATCTCTTAACATACTGTCCATATGATCTTTTCGTTACTTCTATATAAAAATAGACTCATCAAGCTTCGAATACATAATTTATTCATCAATTAATTCCACTCCTACTATTTTTAGTGATTTTTCGATCTCACGTCACTGCTGCTGCCAGCATCTGTTACGAAAGCAACTATGCCTATTTCGTGATTTCTCCTTGATCTAACTAGTAATTCATCATACATATCACCAATTATGATCATGACTAGCCATGCCAAAGGCTAATCATTGTCAAACTTCCCCCTACTACACTATTGCCATATCATGAATTTTAACACCAAAATAATCAACCATGACGTATGGCATAAAAAGGTCGAATTATCAAGATTTGCGACCTAACGTTATGAATCCAAACCCAACCGAACATTTATGCCATTTTCGCATGGCTAAAAGATTACATACCAAAGTTCAAACACAACATAATAGCCTATACATGCCGAAATGTTCTCCTAAGCCAACTAAGAAGAAAGTACCAAAACTTGCTATCTGGTGTGATGACTTCGATGACGGCCCGACCACGCAAAAAGAGACGAGTCCAAGAAACCTAGAATAGGTGACAAGGAAACACCGAGTGAGTTTATAACTCAGTAAGTCATAAGCAATGCACTACCATCCATTAATAACATTCTCACAATAGGAAATAAAATGGAACGAGGCTAGTTACTCCATCCATACCGAACCATGCCATGGTTCCTCAGACCTATCGGTTCAATCTCATACCAAATCATGCATTCACATTCCGTATACTCATCAATAGGATATTTGAGGCATTTTCATACATCATTTTATTTTCGTTACAATCATACAACTAAACGGCCTTTCACCTATTCCACGATAAATCTTATGTACGTGACTTCAAGTATATTTGTCACATAGGTTCAAACTTACCAAGCTCAACTCCAAATATAGACATAGCACCTATTAGCCATGAACTCAAGGTACTTACCCGATCCGCTGTCCGTGATCGACTCAACAACGTCGCACACTTAGTGTCCATAATGTTTCAAAAATATATAATAAGTCCGCACACTCAGTGCTATATAATCAACTCGCACACTTAGTGCTATATAATCAAACTCGCACACTTAGTGCTACATAATCAAGCTCGCACACTTAGTGCTACATAGTCAAACTCGCACACTTGGTTCTACATAGTCAAACTCGCACACTTAGTGCTACATAGTCAAACTCGCACACTTAGTGCTACATAGTCAATTCGCACACTTAGTGCTGCACAATTTAAACCCGCACACTTAGCGCCAATCTCATGGTCATAAATGTTTATACCCGCACATTTAGTGCCGAGATCAACAACTCAATACATCTCACCTCTTTTCTTTTCATTCAACACTTTCATCATCACATACGTACATGCATATATATATTTATTCATTCCATTCAGCATCATTACATAAACGTTATGACCATTTGAATTAATACCAACTATATGCTTAATGACTTACTTGGTGTTGGGTAAGACGGTTCCAATTCGGCTACTCGATGATCTTTTCTTTGCCTTTGCTTGATTCTCCTCCTTTAACTCCTTGAGCTTAATCAATAAATCAACTAGTTTAGCCATCTTGCTAAACATTCATAATTCAATTACACATGCATATGTATGTTTGTATATTCGGCAACCATCCTCACTAATTACCCATTTAGTCGATTATACACATAATTAAAGGTAACATCCCGAATGGGCATACTTGTGTATATATACATATATATGTATATATATATACTTCGGAATGGGCATCACAATTAGATTTAACACCACCTTCATACTCAATTAGATGGCCGAATGTATGTATACATGTACAATGTCAACTATAACATCATGTAAATCCACATATAATTACATTTCTTAAGTTCCACATCTTAATGCCCATTATAGCCACTCCCATAGTCTAAATCTAGCAATCGGCAACACCCACCTTTCCACTATGTTAGCCGAATACTCATTCTCTTCCTAGTCCTAAATTCGGCACCTCCAACAAAATAGCTTAACAATTTCAACTTTCATGCTAACATAACAAGCAACTTAACACATCCATATAACTAGCATGCTAATAGCATCAAGGTATCAACTAAAATTTTTTAAGCTCCTTAGCCGAATCCTAACTCTCCAACAACCCCAAATCCAACCATGGGATAGATAGAATTTAGACTCATCACCCAAAGGTTGAATAAACTTCCAAAAATATCATTAAACATACCTTGATCTAAAGGACCACCTTGGCCGAATCTTGCTTCCTCTTCTTCCTCTAGTTACGACAATTGCAAAAGAAAGAAAACATGAACACTCCTTCTTCCCTCCTTATTAAGCATTCAAACTCCCTCATTTTCATGCCACAACATCAAACACTCCTCCTAGATACAAGCAATGGCCGAACTCTTTCCAAGTTTTTCTCCCCTTCTTTTTCTTGGTTTTTCGGCTAGGAGATGGCAAGTATGACACCCATTTTTTTTGTTCACTTTCCTATTATTATCCCCATCATTTGTTAACCAAAAGAAAACATATTAAATTAGAATGAGTGGAGCATCATCACTCCTTGGCCGGCCACCATGTATTTTATGGGCAATTTGACATGCAAAGCCATGCTTCCTCACCCTATTATTACTTACTCCTTATAATTCATCTATCATCTTTTCTAACTTCGTCAACTAGGTCCTTTTTGAATTAATTCACAATCCTAAAGCTAATATTAAGCATTTAATTTCTCATATATTCACTGTCACACAAAAATTTATGCAATTAAAACACAAAAATAGATTTTTGGCTCGGTAATGTGGTCTCGAAACCACATTCCGACCAGGGTCTAATTTGGGTTGTCACACCTCTTGCTCCTCAAGAGTCCAAAATTCGGCCAACACAGCTCACTCCAATCAGCTCCTAGATTTCCTCCCTTATCTCTATCCTTATTCAATCCCCTTACCCTCTTAAACTCTTCCTAACAGACTTTTATTTCAGTTCCATTACTTCCATTTCCTGTACATAAAAATTAATCACTTAATTTGCTGTCATTGTGACTTGAACCTGGGTCCTCCCCAAGCTTCCACACGCGACTACATCTTTCCCAGTGGCGTCACATGCCACTTTACCACTTGCTTCCTTGTGATCCATTTTTCACAAATAATTCCTAAAAGCCCAATTTCTCAGAACCCCTTTCTCTTATAGAATTAAATTTAATTAAAACTATCGGGTTTTATCCTAAGCTTGGGCCTTCTAGAGGCCCACCAACATGATTAATCCTATACATAATAAACAGAACACAGAATTTTAAATTTTACAACTTTTACAGAATTCCCAAAAATTGGGGCGTTACACAATGCCTCGCCCCACACTCAGTTGACTAAGACCGAAATGGTCTCCTCGAATTGTTTAGTTCGAGCCCGTGTAATTGGTCATTGGGGCAGCACCATTAAGTCCTTGCTTGAGCTTGATACACTCTATGGTGCGATCGTATTGGAAAGGAATATGGCGGAGAGGCCCAAGAGGCATCCATTTTAGAATGTAGTAGACTTAAATCTACAAGCCTTACTTTACGAGGTCGAATGCTTATTTGACCGAAAGTTGGAACCAATTCAAGAAAGGCTTGATCAAGTTGAAGAGAGAGCCCAATGAGGGAGGTCACTCCAAAGTCTGCCAAGGAACCGAGGCCGACAACGAGTCCACAAAGATGAGTTGTTCGATCTTAGCGATGTGGAGAGTGACCAAGCGTCAAATGAAAGTGAAAGACGAAGTGGCCAAAGAATCAGGGCCCTCGAGAATGAGGACGTGTTGATGATGACTTAAAGAACATCAAGCTATCAATTCCACGATTCCAAGGCTGATCAGATCCAGAAGCTTATCTCGAGTGGGAGAAGAAGATCGAACTAGTGTTAGAATGCCATAACTACTCCGAGAACAAAAAGGTAAAGTTAGCAGTAACTGAGTTTTCACACTATGCGATGATATAGTGGGACCAATTATCCATGAGCCGTAGAAAGAACGGAGAACCACCAATACAAACATGGGCTGAAATGAAGGCGGTGATGCACCAGATATTCATTCCATCTTATTACCACCACGAGCTTTATCAAAAGCTCGAAAACCTTACCCAAGGATTGAGGTGTGTGGAGGATTATTACAAAGGAATGGAGATCACAATGATAAGAGAAGACGTGCAAGAATATGGTGAAGCAACCATGGCACACTTCTTGGCTGGTCTCAACCGAGACATTGCCAATATTTTTGAGTTGCAACACAACATCGAGGTGGTGGACAAAGTGCATATGGCCATCAAAGTGGAGAAGCAATTAAAACGTAAAGGTGTTGTCTGAGGCTATTCCACCACGAACACTTCAAAATGGAGTCAAGTTGTTTGCAAAAACACTCTATTGAACCGAGCTAAAGAGTCAATAGTGCCAGCAAAGCGAACTAAGCTTTTTGCTGAATTCAGCAAAGGCAAAGCGGTCGAGAGTCCCTCCAACCATTCGAGTGACATCAAGTGCTTCAAATGCCTTGAAATGCAACATATTGCAAGCAATTCCTGAATAGAAACACTATGGTGATGCGCGCGGGTGATGAAATTGAGTTAGAGGATGAGTTTAAAAATAGGCCCGAACCAACGTTTGACGAGGAGGAAGAAGTAGAACATGTTGTAGATGGTGAGCTTCTTGTTGTTAAAAGAAGTTTTAGTCTCTAAAGTGTGAAAGGCGAGCAAGAAAGAGAAAACATCTTCCATACCTAGTGCCAAGTCCAAGGGAAGATCTATAGCGTCATCATAGACGGTGGGAGTTGCACAAACGTGGCAAGTACTCTCATGGTGGAGAAACTTGGCTTGTCGACCACCAAGCACCCGAGCCCATATAAACTCTAATGGCTCAATGATAGTGGCAAATTAAAGGTGACAAAGCAGGTACTTGTATCCTTTACCATTGGAAAATATGCGAATGAAATACTTTGTGATGTTGTTCCCATGCATGCGGGTCATTTGTTGCTTGGGAGACCATGGCAATTTGACCAAAGAGTTATCCACGATGGGTATACCAATAGGTATACATTCAAGCATATGGGAAAGAGTGTGACATTACCACCGTTAACACCGAAGCAAGTCTACGAGGATCAAACGAAATTGAAAAGTTCTGTAAATCAAATGTGAGAAAAAGTAAAAGAAAAGAAAAATGAGAAAAAGAGAGGAAAAACAATAAAAGAGAGTGAAAAGAAAATGAGAAAAGAAAAAGATAAAAAAGAAAAAGAGTGTGAAAAAATGAGCGTGTTTACAAAAGCGAGTGATGTACGGAAGGCTTTGACATTGAGACAATCGCTCCTTGTGCTCATGTACAAGGAAAATTTGTTTTCTACAAACGAATTACCTGAAAACCTACCCTCTTCTATCGTGTCTCTTTTGCAGGATTTTCAAGATGTATTCCTGGAAGAAACTCCGAATGGGTTGCCACCTCTTCGTGGAATCGAGTATCAAATCAATTTTGTGCCCGAAGTTTTTATTCCGAACATACTAGCTTATAGGATGAATCCTGAAAAGACCAAGGAAATACAATGGAAAACCAACGAGTTGATGGAGAAAGGCTACATTCGAGAAAGCCTTAGTCCTTGTGCTGTGCCTGTTTTGTTGGTACCAAGAAAAGACAGAACGTGGTGTATGTGTGTCGATTCCCGAGTTTTAAACAAGATTACCATCAAGTATCGGCATCCAATACCTCGCTTAGACGACATGCTTGATGAACTAAGTGGTGCCCAATTATTTTTAAAGATTGATCTTAAAAGTGGCTACCATCAGATTCGCATGCGAGAAGGCAACGAGTGGAAGACGATCTTCAAAACTAAGCACGGTTTGTATGAGTTGCTGGTGATGCCGTTTGGCCTAACCAACGCTCTTAGCACTTTTATAAGGTTAATGAATTATGTTTTAAGATCATTCATTAGTAAGTTTGTTGTAGTTTATTTTGATGATATTCTCATATATAGGAAATCATTGGAAGAGCATATAATACAACTCAAGTCTGTTTTGTAGGTTCTTTGAAAGGAGACCCTTTATGCTAATCTTAAAAGTGTACTTTTTGTTCTGACAAGGTTATTTTTCTAGGCTTCATGGTCAGCTTGAAAGGTCTAGAAGTGCACCAAGAAAAGATAAAAGTAATTCAAGAGTGGCCGAGACCTACGAGTGTTAGCCAAGTTCAGAGCTTCATTGGTTTGGGAAGTTTTTATCGACGTTTCGTGCCCAGTTTTAGCACTATAGTCGCACCTTTAACAAGCGTGATTAAGAAGAATATGGCGTTGTACTAGACCGATGAGTAAGAGAAGTTTTTCAATGAAATTAAGAATTGTCTTACTAAAGCACCTTTATTAGCATTACCTGATTTTTCTAAAACATTTGAGATTGAACGTGATGCATCAGGTGTCAGAATTAGGGTCGTGCTAACCCAAGATAGAAGGCCTGTGGCGTATTTCAGCAAGAAGTTAAGTGGGGTGGTGCTTAGCTACCCCATTTATGGAAAAGAAATGTACGGACTCATCAGAGCTCTCGAGACATGGTAGTACTACCTATGGCCAAAGGAGTTCGTGATTCATTCCAATCACAAAGCATTGAAACACATCAAGGGCCAACATAAATTAAATAAGTGTCATGCAAAATGGGTTGAGTATCTCGAATATTTTTGAGAAGGTAAAGACAATATTGTAGCTGACGTGCTTTCGAGAAGGTATGTTTTATTATCATCTCTTGAATCTAAATTACTTGGATTCTCTTATTTGAAAGAATTGTATGCCAATGACTAAGATTTTAGTGAGATATTTGCTGCTTGCGAGAATTCTTCTGTTAAGAAATTTTATAGGTACGAAGGCTTCGTTTTTAAGGAAAGTAAGTTGTGCATTCCCCAAAGCTCCATCCGGGACTTACTGGTGCACAAGGCACACAGCGGGGTTCTCATGGGACATTTTGGTGTAGGTAAAACTCTATCAATGCTCCAAGAACACTTCTATTGGGCTAAAATGAGGAGAGATGTTGAATGATTCTGTGAGCGTAGCGTGACGTGTAAGAAGGCCGAATCCAAGATTCAACCAAACTGCCTTTACACTCCACTGCCCATTCCCGAATGCCCTTGGATGGATATTTCCATGGACTTTGTCCTTGGATTGCCTAAAACAAAAATGAGGGAAGGATTCCATCTTTGTTGTTGTTATTGATTGATACTCGAAAATGTCTCATTTCATTGCCTGTACGAAATCTGACGATGGTGTTCATGTTGCTAATCTTTTCTTTAGGGACATTGTTCGGTTGCATGGCATCCTGCGAACCATAGTATCTAACTGAGACGCAAAGTTTCTAAGCCAATTTTTGGAGATCATTGTAGGCTAAACTAGGAACCAAGTTGCTATTCTCAACAACTTTCCACCCCCAAACGGATGGTCAAGCAGAGGTGGTCAATCACATTCTGTCTACACTACTTCGAGCAATCATCCTGAAGAACTTAAAGTCGTGGGAGGACTGCTTACCTCATATCGAGTTCGCTTACAACTGAATCGTTCATTCGATGACTAAATATTCACCCTTTGAAATAGTTTATGGTTTTAATCTACTAACCCTATTGGATTTGCTACCTTTGCCTAATGACCAATTAATTCATTCTGATACTAGGAAAAAGGATGACTTCGTCAAAGAGTTGCATCAAAAGGTTCAGGCCAACATAGAAACAAGGACCAAGAGCTATGTTCAACAGGTGAACAAAGGTCGAAAATGAGTGGTTTTTGAACCCGGTGACTGGGTTTGGGTTCATATGTGCAAGGAATGATTCCCAGTCCAATGTAGGTCTAAGTTGTTGCCTCGAGGAGACGGTCCTTTCCATGTCCTAGAACGAATAAACGAAAATTCCTACCGACTTGACTTACTGGGCGAGTATAACATAAGTGCGAGCTTTAATGTTTTTGACTTATCTCCCTTTGATGCAGGTTTTGACTTGAGGACAAGTCGCTTTGAAGAGGTGGGGATGATACGATCATGCCCCAGAATGTACCTAGCTCGAGTTAGGACCCAATGGTACTGCCCCAAGGACCAATTACACAGGCTTGACCTAAGCAATTCAAAGAGGCCATTTCGGCCTTAATCAACCAAGGGTGGGGCGAGACCTTGGCTGTGGAAATCGAACGAGCTTGGACCAGCTCAACAAAGTTCCCTTGCAACCTATTGCAAGCCGATTTCAGCTCACTTTCAGCTCCACAAGCTCAGCCCAGCTCGTTTAAGCTAAATTGAGCTCCTTCTTATTTTTTGAGCTTTGCATTAATTTGATAAAATAAATTAAGTATTAGTTTTAGCTAGTTTAAAAATTAAAAGTCAGCTCAAATAATTATTTTGGTTAAAATCTGGACATTTTAATTATGTTTAAATGTGTCTTAGTTTTATGCATATTTATTAGCTAGTTATTGCGTCTAAGGTTAGGACAAATTTATTTTCTTAATTAAATCGTCCAGCCGAATTTTAATGTGTCTTAGGCTGCTATCGAATTTTAATTTGTCTTAGCTTATTACACAATTTTAATGTGTTCTTTTAGCTCTAGTTGAATTTATTATGTTTGAAACTAATTTAATTTGCTGGAATTAATTTGGAAGCCATGAATATGGAATGACATTTAAGTGAATGAGCTAATGCCTAAGCACCTATTCGGTCATTGCAAAGGACAAATAAAGCTGGTGATTTCTCTTCTCCAAGCAGCTTTAAAACCATTCACACAAACTGGAAATTCCTTTCACACTAAGATGTCCATTCGGCTGAAGCATTCACACCCATGGGCTGTTTAATTCTCCTTGTTCACACCCCAAAGGCTATTGAGTTCTCCAAGTTGGTCATTAAGCTCAAAGGCTATTCAAGTCTTCAAGGCAACCTAATTTAAGCTAGTTCACTCTCTTGGCTGAACCTACCCAAGCCAATCCAGCTCCAAATCTCTTCCATTAAATTTCAGTTGAAACAAAGCAACTAGAAGTTTCCCATTGACGTCCTCCATGCACAAGGAAGCTTCTTGGAATTTTCTTGAACTATTCTGGAAATTTTAGTTCATTAAAAGCTGTCTATTTAGATGCCATTTGTCTATTCAGCTAGCTTAGTTCTCTAGCTATAAATATCTAGCTCATTTCAAGTTGTAGGTACTTTTGCCAATTTGAATGAAATCCTGTCATTTTTGTGTGATTTACTTCTCTCAAATTTCGCCCAAAGACTTTGTTGGCTTATCTGTTTGTCAGTGGCATCAATCTTAGTCTTTTTTTTTTTGAACTTATCACTCTAGCTCAAGTGTGGCATTCAACCCAGCCTATAACTTTGGTTCTTACCTTTTTAGGTAACGGGTCAAGGTCGTTTATTACCTTTAACTATCCATCTTAAGATCCTATAAGTCTTAGGTCAAAACTCATTCTTAGTGTTGGCTCTTACTTGCATCTTAAACCTATTACCATCCATCCACAAACACCGTACTTAACTGTGAAAGTTGCTATCTACTCTATTTATTTATTTGTTAGTCGAACTTATAACTATCCTTAACCATTTGGAACCCACCTTTGATACCCAACCCCAAACAAAGCCTATTCCCAACCAAGCTTCTCAAATCAAATGACATTTCTTCGTTAGACGACTGGGCATCTAAATGACTCAATACCAAATTCAATTTCTCTGATCAAAAGCAATCCTGATAATTTTTTTGGAAATACATTTGAAAACTCACAAACCATAGGTAGGGACTCAATTTTTGATTCTGACACTTTCATATCTAATACTTATGCAAGATATGCATCATAGCCCTTTCTCAAATATTTCTGAGCTAACATAGACGATATACAGAAGGTAATTCACTCGAATCATTAGACTCAATCCAAAGAATCTAACCATTTTGACATTTCAATTCGATAGTCTTCTGTCTACAATTCACAACTGCATCGTGCATAGTCAGCCAGTCCATACCCAAAATCACATCAAACTCATCAAACAGTAGAAGCATCAAGTCAGCCCGAAAATTAACTCCTTTACCACTCAAACTAGTAGGCTCATTCTGATATGATTTTTCAGACAATTTTATGTAAGCCCACTCAACAAGGATAAGGCTTGGATAAAAAAGAACAAAATTAACAAAGGTGAAGCTTGAACCCAAGACCTCACACACACACCCAGAACACTTAACCACAAAAGTAGATACACATTTGTGTCAGATAATTATAGAATCAAAAATAAATTCATTAGGGCGTTACAACTCTACCCCCAAAAGAAATTTCGACCTCGAAATTTACATGATCAAACAGATGAGGATATTGGTGACGCATCGAGTCCTCAGGTTCCCATGTGGCTTCCTCAGTGCCATGATTTCACCACAGAACCTTCACTAATAGTATGGACTTCCTCCTCAGAAACTTAATATCACGATCCAAAATCTAGATAGAATTCAATTTATCTGATCAAAGGCAATCCCGATAATTTTTTTGGAAATACATTTGAAAACTCACAGACCACAGGTACGGACTCAATTTTTGATTCTGACACTTTCATATCTAATACTTATGCAAGATATGCATCATAGCCCTTTCTCAAATATTTCTGAGATAACATAGACGATATCACAGAAGGTAATTTGCTCGAATCATTAGACTCAATCCAAAGAATCTCACCATTTTGACATTTCAATTCGATAGTCTTCTATCTACAATTCACAACTGCATCGTGCATAGTCAGCCAGTCCATACCCAGAATCACATCAAACTCATTGAACGGTAGAAGCATCAAGTCAGCCCAAAAATAGTAACCTCGGATCATCAGAGGACAATTTTTACAAATTTTATCAACTAATACAAACTTGCCTAAGGGGTTTGATACTTTAATTACAAACTCTGTAGACTCGACATGTAAACTTTTTTTAAATACTAAATTCATGCAAATATATGAATGGGTTGATCCAGAATCTATCAACACAACTATATCAGTATCAAAAGGAGAAAAAGTACCAGTAATAGTGTCTGGTGATGATGCCTCCTCTCGTGCACATATAGCGTAAGCCCTGGCAGGTGCTTGTGCTTCAGATCTCACTATTTAATCTCTTGTAGCACCTCGATTACCACTCAAGTTTTTGGTGTTTTGGGGCGACCTCCTTCTAGTAGTCATGTTACTTGTTTTCACTGGTTGTTCTCTTTTAGTTGTGAACTTTTCTGGACAATTACAGATAAAATGATCAAAAGATCTACATTTAAAGCAAGCTCCACTCACTAATCTGCATTCACTGTAATATAACACCCCAAACCCGGCCCAGAGATTATGGCCAGATCTGACGTGTCACATGGACTTACGACTTAGTATACAGTCACTGGTTTAAGTGATTGGGGTGGTCCTTGCAAAAACAACGGTTGAATGAAAAGCCAGTTTATCAATCTTTAGGCTATCCATTTGTTGTGCTTGTTGAGTCTTGAAAACATTCATTAATTTTGAAAACCCGCGCAGCCTAACACTAGCAGTTTCGTCATAGTATAAATATAATCAGAAAATAAAACCATAGCGGAAAAAAGAAATTTAAATAGCGGCCTTATTACAAATTAAAACCCAAAATTAAATCAGAATATAAAAATAATAAAAATAAACTAACTTAGAAAAACCAACTTTGCAGATGATGTGGCCACTCCGAATCCCTCACAGCTCTAAGCGCACTATGGTTGACGATTTCCTGCAGAGATGAAAATAAAGGGTGAGTTCGGAAACTCAGTGTGTAACATAACCCAACCATAGCCCAAAACAGATCAAATCTCAGAGTCAAACTTATCTGGGCCTTAGCCCAGTACAGAAATCAGAATGAAACCCATAGGCCCATAGCAAATACAGAACAAATATATCATGAATGTAGAAATCCCAACCCAGAGCCATCCAAAACACCCCCGTACCAGCCTTACACTATGTGGGGAGACTACTCGACCCACCCAACCACTACACACCACAGAAATTGCAGCGAGGCTGCCAGATATTGTGACGAAGTCACCAGATACAGATATTGTGGCTAGGCCACCAGAACAGATATATATATGTGGCGAAGCCACCAAATTGCAGCGAGGCTGCCAGATATTGTGACGAAGTCACCAGAACAGATATATGTGGCGAGGCCACCAGATTGCAGCGAGGTTGCCAGAACGCTTCCTCCATCAATATAAACCCATGTCCCATGCAACAGAAATAATATGCCATGGCATACGTATACAGAAACAGAACATCATGCTTTTCAAAAAAAAAAACCCTAGAGGTAAAATCGTAATTTTGCATGCATAAGGGTATTTCAGTAATTATTACCTATTGCTAAGGTTTCATGCTCATTCTAACGTTTACCAAGTAATCAGAAGCACTTACCTCGTCTTTTTACCAAAGTAGGCCCGTTGGCCCATTGGCCCGTTTTCGACCCATTAAGCCCAAAAATACTGTTGTGCACAAAAATGCACACTCTGAACTCTAATCATCCAAATGCACCATATTCATTAACAACTGTCTCACGAGTGCTCGCATGCTCGCGAGTTCACAAAATACCAACGTTTCGGTATTTCGACTTTTACCAATTCAGTCTAAGGGAGGGTGTCGTTTACACACCTGGTTGATGACGATTGATGACGATATCTCCCACGCGATAATCCTACAATCAATCACTAACACATTAGACTTACGAATTAACGATAACTAACATAAATCCACGTCAACTAACCCAATCATCACACAAGTTAGTCATTTACGCACGAGGGGCAAAATAGTCATTTTACCCTCTAGGGGTAAATCGGTAGTCCTACCCTACAGGGGTATTTTAGTAATTCTACAACTTACCCACTTGGGCCTACGGACCCATTGGGACCACATGGCCCATTTCATCCCATCGCGGCCCGAAATAGCCGTCTTACTGCTAGAGTAGTGAGAAATACACACCTATTAGGAGACTGCAGTTAATCCGCGCTCCAAACACTCTTAGCTGACGCCCAACCTAAACGAGCACGTCACAAAGCGAAAGGAATCAACCAAGAAGGGTATGCCTACTCTCCTCATGGTTTGCTCTATTTAAAGCCAGCTCTCTATCTACTCTTATGTTAGCTTCCCGATATGCGGTCCCTCAATCACCAGAGTTTAAAACCAACACCAACTCTTGCCGTCCTAACATAGCAAAATAATCAACCTTTTCCTGCCAAGGGATTCGAACCAAAGTCCTCTCACATGCCAACTCACGTCACCACCACTAGGCCATCAACTCATTTGTGTCATAAATCCAACACATTAAACTTTAAAGCGCACCTACTTGCTTACAGATTTATTGAAAAGAAAAACCAAAATATATTGCAAGAGCCAAGACTTGAACCTTGGACCCCTTGCTTCCTCTATGGTGTCACTTCCTTGTCCCCTAAGTGGCGCCACCTTGCCACTACACCACACTCCTTTTTGTGTCATTTTTTACCCATTTACTCTTAAAAGCCCAAACGCTAATTGCATCACCTGTTCATAAAATTAAAATTCCAAAGACTACCACAGATTTAACTTAAGTTTTGGGCCTTCCAAAGGCCCACTAACCTACTAAAATATATATTTTAACCAACCAGAACACACAAAAATTTTAAAAATCACAGAAACATAGAAAACCCGAAAATTGAGGCGTTACAACTCTACCCTCCTTAAATGAATTTCGTCCTCAAAATTTTACCTGAATCAAACAGATGAGGATATTGTTGACGCATCGTCACTTCTGGCTCCCAAGTAGCTTCCTCTCTGCCATGACCCACTCGCTTAAGAATCCAATAAGGCCCAATGAACCGCGGACTTAACTTGCCTTTCCTCGCAAACCTTAATATTTTCTTCCAAGGCGAAACCTTCAAGAAGACCATATCACCCACAGAGTACTCAATTTCCTTGTGCTTCAAATCTACATATGACTTCTGTCTATCAGATGCTTCCTTCAACCGGTCTCTAATCAACTTGACCTTATCCTCTGTATCTGCCACCAACTCAAGTCCAAGAACCTGTCGTTCACCCAACTCGGTCCAACAACTAGGTGTACGACATCTTCACCCATACAGTGACTTATAAGGAGCCATTCGAATACTTGCCTGATAACTGTTGTTGTATGCAAACTCTGCCAACGGTAAGTAATCTCCAAACTACCTCGAAAGTCGATAACGCATCCCCTCAACATGTCTTCCAGAATCTGAATAACCCTTTTCGACTGACCATCAGTCTGAGGATGAAAGGCTATACTAAAGTTCAACCGCGTACCCAACGCCTCATGCAACTTTTGGCAAAACCGAGATGTGAATCTAGGATCACGATAAAAAATAATCGAAACTGGCACTCCTTGATGTCGCACTATTTCTGCCATATACAATTTGGCTAACTTCTGAAGTGAATAATAAGTGCAGACAGGTATGAAATGAGCAGATTTGGTTAACCTATCCATAATTACCCAAATCGAGTCATTCTTCAATGGTGTCAAGGGTAACCCACTCACAAAATCCATGGTTACCCTCTCCCACTTCCAAAGTGGTACTTTCACTGGCTGCAAAAGTCCGGAAGGTAATTGATGTTCAGCTTTCACTTGCTGACAAGTCAGACATTTTCCCACAACTTTCGTTACCTCTCACTTCAATCCAGGTCACCAATACAACTCCTTTAAGTCGTGATACATTTTACTCCCTCCAGGATGCATAGCATACAGACCTCCATGAGCTTCTTTCAGAATTGCTTGCCTCAACTCAGAGTCCTTCAGAAAACAAACTCTACCTCGGTAACACAGAACTCCCTCACTGTTCAGTCTGAACTCAGAAGTATCCCCATTCTTAACCTACCGGAATCGAGAAACCAGGGACTCATCCCTCAACTGTTTTTCCTTAATTTCATGTAGCCAGGTCGGCCTAACTTGCAGTTCTGCTAACAGACTACCGTCGTCATATAGACTCAAACGAGCAAACATGGCTCTCAAATCATATACAGTTCTATGATTTAGGGCATCAGCCACCACATTAGCTTTGCCTGGGTGATACTCAATTGCGCAGTCATAATCCTTAAGCAACTCTATCCATCTCCGCTGCCTAAGGTTTAACTCCTTCTGAGTCAGCAAGTACTTAAGACACTTATGATCTGTGTATATAATACACCTTTCCCTGTACAAGTAATGTCTCCAAATCTTAAGCGCAAAGATTACCGCTGCCAACTGCAGATCATGAGTAGGATAGTTAACTTCATGTGGTTTAAGCTGTTGCGATGTATAACCAACCACTTTACCCTCTTGCATCAGCACACAGCCCAACCTTACATGTGATGCATCACTGCATACGGTAAAATCTTTTCCAGACTCTGGCTAAATCAGTACAGGTGCCTCGGTCAGAACTTTCTTCAGCTTCTCAAAAGATTCCTGTTGTTTCTCAGTCGAAACAAATGGTACTCCCTTCCTTATAAGCTTTGTCAAAGGCGCTGCCATCATCGAAAATCCTTCCACAAACCTTCTATAGTACCCAGCTAAACCCAGAAAACTTAAAATTTTCGACACTGACCTCGGTGGCTTCCATTCTAGAATCTCTTCAATCTTTCGAGGGTCAACCTTGATCCCTTCAGCAGAGACAACATGCCCTAAGAAAGTTACCTCTCTCAACCAGAACTCACACTTACTGAATTTCGCATAAAGCTCCTTCTCCCTCAGCGTTTGCAGCATAATACGAAGATGCTCATCATGCTTCTCCTCAGTTTCAGAATAAACTAGAATATCGTCGATAAAGACGACCACGAATCAATCCAAGTATGGCTGGAACACTCGATTCATCAGATCCATAAATGCCGCAAGTGCATTCGTCGACCCAAATGGCATAAGGAAGAACTCATAGTGACCATACCGAGTTCTGAATGTCATCTTGTGAATTCCACCTCCTTAACCCTCAACTAATGATACCCAGATCGAAGGTCAATCTTGGAAAATACTGAAGCTCTTCTAAGTTGGTCGAATAAATCATCGATTCTCGACAGTGGGTACTTGTTCTTAATCGTCAGTTTGTTCAACTGCCGATAATCGATGCATATCCGCATTGACCCATCTTTCTTCTTTACGAACAACACTAGTGCTCCCCACGGAGACACACTTGGTCTAATGAAGCCTCTATCCAATAACTCTTGAATTTGGGCTTTCAGCTCCACCAACTCCTTCGGTGCCATCCTATCAGGTGCAATAGACACTGGTGCCGTTCCAGACAACAAGTCAATTCCAAACTCAACCTCTCGGCTCGGGGGCAAACCCAGAAGCTCCTCTGGAAAAACATCTTGAAAATCCTTGACGGTTCTAACTTTATCCACTGTCAGATCTTCAGTTTTTGATTGGCTTACAAATACCAAATAACCCTCACATCCCTTTCGAATCCACTTCTCGGCTCTCAATGCCGACACCACATTAGACAGATAATCCCTGTGCTCGCCTATCACCGAAACCTCGTCATCCTTTGTGGTCTTTAACATTATTCACTTAGCAGCACAATCCAGAGTAGCCCTATGCTTAACAAGCCAATCCATTCCCAAAATGAGATCGAATTCTCTGAAAGGTAGCTCCATTTACCCTAACCAAGTGACCCAAAGGACTTAGTACAGATACCCCACTTACGGTCTCCTCAGAGCGCACACCCAACGACCCAGATATAGCACATGCAACATATGAATGGGTAGATCCAACATCTATCTACGCAGTGTATGGCATACTGGAAATCAGAAACGTACCAGTTATGACGTCAGGTGCATCACCCTCCTCTTGGCGACGAGTTGCATACACCAACTCCAACTGACGAGCCTCAGTAAATCCAACACCCCTGCCAGGCGCTCCTCTTCCTCGACCGTTTCTATTACCACCTCTGCCTTGCCCATGTCCTCTCGGAAACTGTAGTCCACCCCTCACTGGTTGAGTGACCCTCTGCTCTAAAACTTGGGCCTGATCTGGTTTCTGGGGACAATCCTTAACCCTATGCTCCATAGATCCGCATCAGAAACAAGCACCAAAATGTTTTTGACACTCGCTCATATGCATCTTCCCACAACTCCTACAACCCTGCAGTCTAATAGTATTCATCGATGCCGCTCGAACTGGCTCCATTACCCTTGCTCTCTTAACATTCCTGTTCATACCACCTGAAAGTCCTGAATCTCTCCTAAAACGGTTCTGATCTTTCTCACGATTCTATCTCTCCTAAAACGGTTCTGATCTTTCTCACGATTCTGTCTTTCTACATGTTTCACTTCCTTAGCTATCTTAGCTTTCTCCACTAAAGCAGCAGAGTTACGCTCCCTCTGCGGAGCAATCAGCACCCTAAGTTCATCTCTCAGACCATCCTCGAAGCGTACGCTATGCTCATACTCTGTAGCGACAATACCAGAAGCATACCGGCTCAGTCTCAGAAACTCAGACTCATACTCAGCCACTGACTTACTCCCTTGGACCAGGTTCAAAAATTCTTTCCGGGGAGCGTCCACGTAACTAGCCCCAACATACTTTCCTTTGAAGGCTGTCTTAAACAGCTCCCAAGTCACACTGTCAGCAGGAGTTCCATCTGTCACCGTGAGCCACCACTGATAAGCCTCATCCTTGAGTAACGATATGGCTTCCTTCAGCTTCTGCTCCACAGAGCAATCCAGATCATCCATAATCCACTATGTGGCTTCTAACCAATACTCAGCCACATTCAGAGCTACACCAAATACGCCCCTAAATATCTTTGCTCTAATGGCCCGGAGCCACTCAGAAATAGACCCCCGAATTCCGTTTCCCGTACTTGCCCCAGCAACCCTTTACAAAACTTAGAGCATTGCCTGGGACAGAGCATCGTCCCCGATACCTCGATCATGAGACTCTACCTCCGTTATCGGTGATACCGGTGCATCTGCTACTGGCACATGTCCTGAAGATGAAGATTCAGCCTGAGCATTACCTCGGCCACGTCCACGGCCTCTTCCACGAGTTGCTCGTGTACTCATTTCGTATTATCTGATTAAAAATTTTATGAATCAGTTTAATATTTCAGTGTTTATTACAGATGTCTTATGAATAACAATAATTCAAAGTTTGAGTTTGTTTCCTTTTGCGGTAGCCTAGCTACAGTCTCAGTCTACTTATCAGAGTTTCTATAGTTCCAATGTTACCCTAACTAAAGTACCATGATAAGGTTTTTTACAAGCATATAACAGATATTTCAGAAACAATCAGAAAGGCTCAGAAATCTTACAGACTTGGGCCAGAGATTCGTTGTGCCACCTTTTGAAAACCTAATTTTAGAAAACCGATTTTAATCTTTAAAATCATCTATTTGTAAAGAGAAATTATTGCAAACATTCTCGAAAATAATTTATAATCAAGTTCCAAAAAAAATAATTTTTGAAAACCTTTATTCAGCGTTTCTTTACAAACTCCCATTTTTAGGCCCGTTCTACAGCCGAGTTATTGCAACTTGGCTCTGATACCACTAAATGTAACACCCCAAACCCGACCCAGATGTTATGGCCAGATCTGACGTGTCACATGGACTTATGACTTAGTATGCATTCGCTGGTTTAAGTGATTGGGGTGGTCTTTGTAAAAACAGCGGTTGAATGAAAAGCCGGTTTATCAATCTTTAGGCTATCCATTTGTTGTGCTTGTTGAGTCTTGAAAACGTTCATTAATTTTGAAAACCCGCGAAGCCTAACACTAGCAGTTTCGTCATAGTATAAATATAATCAGAAAATAAAACCATAGCAGAAAAAAGAAATTTAAATAGCGGCATTACTACAACTTAAAACCCAAAATTAAATCAGAATATAAAAATAATAAAAAATAAACTAACTTAGAAAAACCAACTTTGCAGATGATGTGGCCACTCCGAATCCCTCACAGCTCCAAGCCCACTATGGTTGGGGATTTCCTGCGGAGATGAAATAAAGGGTGAGTTCGGTAAACTCAGTGTGTAACATAACCCAACCATAGCCCAAAACAGGTCAAACCTCAGAGTCAGACTTATCTGGGCCTTGGCCCAGTACAGAAATCAGAATGAAACCTATAGGCCTATAGCAAATACAGAAAAAATATATCATGAATGCAGAAATCCAAACCCAGAGCCATCCATAACACCCCCGTACCAGCCTTACACCATATGGGGAGACTACTCGACCCACCCAACCGTTACACACCATAGAAATTGCAGCAAGGCTGCTACATATTGTGACGAAGTCACCAGATACAGATATTGTGGCTAGGCCATTAGAACAGATATATATATGTGGCGAAGCCACCAGATTGCAGTGAGGCTACCAGATATTGTGACGAAGTCACCAGAATAGATATATGTGACGAGGCCACCAGATTGCAGCGAGGCTGCCAGAACGTTTCCTCCATCAATATAAACCCATGTTCCATGCAATAGAAATAATATGTCATGGCATACGTATACAGAAACAGAACATCATGCTCTTCAAAAAAAAATAACCCTAGGGGTAAAATCGTAATTTTGCATGTATAAGGGTATTTCAGTAATTATTACCTATTGCTAAGGTTTCATGCTCATTCTAACTTTTACCAAGTAATCAGAAGTACTTACCTCGTCTTTTTACCAAAGTGGGCCCGTTGGCCCATTGACCAGTTTTCGACCCATTAAGCCCGAAAATATCGTTGTACACGAAAATGCACACTCTGCACTCTAATCATCCAAATGCACCATATTCATTAACAACTATCTCACGAGCGCTCGCACGCTCGTGAGTTCACAAAATACCAACGTTTCGGTATTTCAGCTTTTACCGATTCAGTCTAAGGGAGGGTATCGTTTACACACCTGGTTGATGACGATTGATGACGATATCTCCCACGCGATAATCCCACAATCAATCACTAACACATTAGACATACGAATTAACGATAACTGACATAAATCCACGTGAACTAACCCAATCATCACACAAGTTAGTCATTTACACACGAGGGGCAAAATAGTCATTTTATCCTCTAGGGGTAAATCAGTAGTCCTAACCTACAGGGGTATTCTAGTAATTCTACAACTTATCCACTTGGGCCTATGGACCTATTGGGACCACATGTCCCATTTCAGCCCATCGCGGCCCAAAATAGTCGTCGTACTGCTAGAGTAGTGAGAAATACACACCTATTAAGAGACTGCAGTTAATCCGAACTCCAAACACTCTTAGCTGACGCCCAACCCAAACGAGCACATCACAAAGCGAAAGGGATCAGCCAAGAAGGGTATGCCTACTCTCCTCATGGTTTGCTCTATTTAAAGCCAGCTCTCCATCTACTCTTATGTTAGCTTCCCGGTGTGGGATCCCTCCATCACCAGAGTTTAAAACCAACACCAACTCTTGTCGTCCCAAGATAGCAAAATAATCAACCTTTGCGTCAAGGGATTCGAACCAACATCCTCTCACATGCCAACTCACACCACCACCACTAGGCCATCAACTCATTTGTGTCATAAATCCAACACATTAAACTTTAAAGTGCACCTACTTGCTTGCTTCCAGATTTATTGAAAAGAAAAACCAAAATATATTGCAAGAGCCAAGACATGAACCTTGGACCCCTTGCTTCCTCTATGGCGTCACTTCCTTGTCCCCTAAGTGGCGCCACCTTGCCACTGCACCACACTTCTTTTTGTGTCATCTTTTACCCATTTACTCTTAAAAGCCCAAACGCCAATTGCATCACCTGTTCATTAAATTAAAATTTCGAAGACTACCATAGATTTAACTTAAGTTTGTGCCTTCCAAAGGCCCACTAACCTACTAAAATATATATTTTAACCAACCAGAACACACACAAATTTTAAAAATCACAGAAACACAGAAAACCCGAAAATTGGGGGTTATAGTAATGTCGCTTATTGCAATGTTTACATTTAGATCCAGCATTTCTAACACTTCTCACACTAGCCACAGATGTCTCCTGAGGTTTTGAACTTGATTGTCTCACATTTCTACCTCTAATAGAAATTCCAGCAGAGGCTGTAGAACGAGGATGATATTCTCTAAATTTCTTTGATGCTAACTGATGTGATTTGCCCATTAAGCTTTTTCTAGACTCTCTAGCCTTAAAACCGGCTTTTCTTTTCTCTTTGCAAAGCTCTTCAGCTTTACAAGCTTGATCAAATAGAACAACAAACTCTTTTAGCTCTAGAATTCCGACTAACAGTCTAATTTCTTCATTCAATCCATCCTCAAATCTTTTACACATTATAGCTTCAGAAGAAACGCATTCACGAGCATATTTTGTAACACCCCAAACCCGGCCCGTCATGACTGGATCTGGCGATGTCATATTAAAGTGGTTTTCAAAATCTAAGACTCGTCGCTTAAAAAAACCCCTTATTTAACTAGCCTCTTTTTATAATTTGAACAGCCGATTTTAAGTCTTATTGCTCATTGATAATGTGGGACTTGTACTTTTATAGGTTTCTTTTAATAAAGTGTTATTAATTTTGTAAAAGGTTTGTTATTTGTGGAAGCTTTGAAAACGTGTTACGTATTTGTGGTGGTTTTGAAAATGTTTGACTTTTTGAAAACTTGTGCTTTTCCTACTGCTAGCAGTTGTAACTCACAAATAAATTTGAGTAAAATACCAAAATTGAAAATAAGCCTGAGAGACCTTATTACATAATTAAAAGCCTAAAATGAAACCTTAATTATAATATTAAAAAATTACTAAGTCAAGTGGCCACCACTGAGTCCTCCGTCGCATCAATTCGTCTAAGTTTGGGGACTACCTGCGCAGTTAACAGATGGGTGAGTTTACGAAAACTCAGTGTGTAATCCCATAATAGCAATCAATTAGAGTAAACCCAATTTGGGACTAAGCTCTTTCAGTAACAGTATCAGTGGGGCTAAGCCCATTACAGTATCAATTTAGTATGTAATCAGAAAATCCTACCCAATCTAGCCTTTACACACCATCTCCTTACCAACCCTACACACCATGTGGGGATAAAATCGACCCACCTATCCCTACACTCCAAGTAGCACTGGTTGCGGCACTAAAATAGTATTTGCAGTAGAGCTACTAGTAATAGGCTTATAGCCTTTCATTACACTTCCTCCAAAATCATATAACCCACCCCATGTAATGCAAACATAATATAAATGTACATACAGTACAAATGGCATGCATACATCACATAGGGGTGCCCAACAGTAGGTCCACAGTCGTCTTGAGTGAATGGCCATAGTCATATGGTTTACATAGCCTGGCCCAATATTTACCACACTTTTGTGTGATTTTCCCGTATGGGGCCCATAGGCCCATTGAGCCTACACGGCCCAGTTCGGCCCAAAATGGCCAATATCGTTTCGACCCATGAAAATGCACACTGCCATCTTATTGACCACACGGCCATGTTTTGTTACATGGCCTACCACAGGGCAGCCATACACCCATCTGGTGTTGATAGCCTACTTTTCGGCTTTTCGGCTTTTCAGCTTTTGCTGTTTCACGTCTAATGGTAGTGTTACACACCTTTTGTGATGTCATAGCTGAACCACTTCTGAGATCAAAACACCTTATAAACCACGAATACGACTCTTAAATATTCAATACCAAACACCACCCTTCACCTTAAACTTTCAGTTGTCTTCACCTGATAACAAAAGATCCCTAGTTACCTTATTACAAATCTAACACTTAACCACCATTAAGAAACATAACACAAGGACAAGATCCTTAATCAACACTTAAAACACTTACTAATAAAGGAAAAACCGCTTGTAGGGGAAGAGCAATCAGCATAACACCTTGATTATTAAAATCGAGCCTCTAGCAACATTCGTATTAATAGAGATGTTAGATAAGTATTTCTCCATGGTAAAAAAAAGAGAGAGAGAAAAATCAACCATTTAGCCTAAGAGATATAGAAGCTTAACCTTCAAGAAGAAATCCAAATAAGATTCGGCTAGGGGAAAACAAACCATAAAAACAATTACCAAGAAATCAAAGGGATTTCGGCAGTACCTCAAGAAGAATCAACTAATGAAAAAAAAAGATAAAGAAGAGAAAGAAGATGATTAAGCCTTAATAGATTTGGCCACAATGCCAGAGGGTATTCGATTTGGAGAAAAGAGAAGAAGAAGAGAAACAACACTCAAGGTATTCGGCCAAACAAATAAGGAGGATATGATTCAGCTTAAACAAAGAACAAAGAAGGTCGGCACAAATGGGAAAATGAAGGAAGAATCTGAATATGCTAGGAGAAGAAATGATAGAAACTCGAAAGAACCCCCTTTTTCTTTTGCAATATTCGGCTATAGGATAAACAAAACAAAAATGAATGTGACCAACCCGAAAAGTTTAGAAAAAATATCGGTAGCAAAGCTAGAAATAAAATCAGCACTCAGTTAGCTAGAGAGTTGTGACCGAATCCTTTTTGACCAAATGGGATTCCTCTAATTCTATCAGCTTCTAAACCTTAGACTCCTCCAAGACACTCCCACATTGCCAAAATTCTGAGTGCCAGAGTTCAAATTCCATAGCACCACTCCCACCAAATTTCAATTTCTTGATTTCCTTCTAAACACCCTTCTGCTCACAAACCTTAACAACCGAAAATCCCCCTTTTCACTCCATAAATTTGACTAACAACAACCCCGTTCAAACTCATTCAAACTCCTTGGATTTTCGGTCAAACACAACTTCTTCCCATGGCCACTAGTAAAAATAATCTCCATTTGCACAAGTAGGGATTCAAACCTCAAACCACTAGCACACTCCACACGCCACTATCCACTAGATCAGCAGGCCAATTCTATCATGTTTTTACCAAAATAAACTTACAACCCTATTGGCCAAAGATAGGAGTTTTATCCTTAAAAAGAAAAATTTTTGTGGAAGCCAAGGCTTGAACCCATGACTTCCTAAACATTTCCAGAGCACACAACCACTAAGCCAGACATACTTTCACATCACAAACACATAAAAATAATTTTATCAGGGATTTAGGGATTGGCGTGTTACATATTTGCTGAGTCGTACAAACTTTCTTTCATATTCAGTGACTGACATACGTCCTTGCTTTAATTCAATAAATTATTTTCTTGAATTGAAGCAAAGACAAAAAAATAATTTTATCAGGGATTTGGGGATTGGGGCGTTACATATTTGCTGAGTCGTAGAAACTTTCTTTCATATTCTGTGACTAACATACGTCCTTGCTTCAATTCAAGATATTCTTTTCTCTTTTGATCGATAAACCTTTGACTGATGTACTTCTTTCTAAATGAAATCCCAAGTGACTCGTTCTCGTGGAACTACAGATATCAAGGTATTCCACCACTAATACGCAGTATCTCTCAACAGTGATACAACACACTTCATACATTTTTCAAGTGTGCAAGACAATTCATAGAATACCCGAATCGTGTTCTCAAGCAAAAGTTCAGCTCTCCCAGGGTCATGATTAATTGTGGCTCTAAATTCCTCAGCTCCGTCTTTCCGTATTCTATCAATAGGTGGTTTATTTAATCGCAAAGGATTGATACCTTGAGGAATTATAGGGATTGGTTGGGGAACAGGTGGGGTGGAGGTTGTGAACAGCCGGGTTCGTATGAATGTACTGTGTAAACCACTCGTTCAATATCTGAAAGAAGGTTTCTTTAGCCTCACCACAATGACTACTTGTTACAGTGCTACATTTAGTAGGCGCTGTCCCTTGAGCGAGAGCTGGCGTATTACTTTCTACTTCATCCACTACAGCTCATTCGGGATCCATTACTATATAAAAACACATTTGAAAATGTCAGGAGTCATTACACTATCATAGTTTTTATATATGGCATGTATAGCAAGACTCATATACGCTATGTTAGTCCTAGAATTGACTAAACCGTAGCTCTAATACTAACAAATGTAATACCCCTAACCCGTAACTGTTGTCGGAATAGGTTAAGAGGCATTACTGAACCTATAACTTAGTTCAAAACGATAATTTATCAAATAACTTTACATTTCAGTAAATATCACTCATTCACATTCATTGTATACTTAAATCAAGCATACAAAGCCTTAATCATGCATTCAGGACTAAATTGATAACGTATAAAAATTTTAGAAACTTATAAAATTTTCATCATTTCAAATGTGACATGCCTGTGTGAACAGGCCGTGTACCTCACACGGCTAGTAGACACACCCGTGTCTTAGACTGTGGACAGGGCATACATACTGACTTGCACCACACGGCCAGAGACACGCCCATGTGCCTTGGCTAAGGTCGAAACTGACTTGGGTCACATGGTCGACCACACGCCTATGTGCTAGGCCATGTGTCATTTAGGGGGTATATTGAATTATGTCACACGGTCAAGCACACGCCCATGTGTGAATCCATGTGACACACATGGCCAATAGACACGCCCGTGTATCTAAGCCGTGTTAAACCTATAGGGTATACTGACTTAATTTTTAGGGTACCCGGGGGACACACGGTTGTGCATCGTGACCGTGTGTCGCACACAGCTGAGATACACGCTGGTGTCCCACCCATGTGGACAAAAATAGGCTATTTACAAAGGCAATTCACCACCCTAAAAACACAACATTCACAAGCATAGTTGACCATATTTCATAACCATTTCATATAAAATATATACCACTTCAACTTGTTATTCAATTACCTATTTAATACTATGCAATATCCATTCATCTAACAAATGCATATCAATAACTTACTTGCATATTTTCATTCAAACATTACCATACCAAAACATACCATCTTTAAACACATATATGCAATCAAAACATGATACCAAAATAAGCCAAGTCACATGGCTTAACTTATATACAAAATCATTCTCAAATCATGATACCAAAACATAACTTCTTATTTCAAACTAGCCTATACATGCCATATTTACATAAATTCACAAGTTCAAAATACCAATCGAAAATTGGATAGTGTGACGTGCAACTCTGACTTGTCTGAAACAACCGAGCAACGAGACTCTATAAAACATAGAAAAAGAAACTGAGTAAGCTTTATAGCTTAGTAAGCCCATATAATTCAAAATTAAACTTACCATTTATACAAAATCAAGCAATGAATAAAATGCCAACAATTTAATTTAACCATCATCTATTCACATATAATCATCACATGTTATTCATTTAACATACACATAAACCATCCATTAATACAATACTTTGTATTATTCTAAAATTCACATATCATACATATAACATTAATATCACTTATAACTTGTAACTTATCCATATAAATAATATTTAGGACCACTGAACCTATTAGAACTTCAAAGGATAGTCGAGTGAACAATTTCAGTAATCATCATCATACGTGCTCTTTCGAGTCATGGTCGATAAGCTCCTCCTGAGCTGATGAACAGTAAGCTCTATTGAGCTGAAAATGGTAAGCTCTATTGAGTTGAATCGGTAAGCTTCAATAAGCTGAATCGGTAAGCTTCAATAAGCTGAAACAGTAAGCTCTTATGAACTAAATCGGTAAGCTCATACTAGCTGTGGTGAGTCTACAACAAATGTAGGAGCTCGACCAATACGGTAATCCCAGTAACATCTCACTCGTATCCAAATGAATTCATATAGATCAAACGAGACTCGGTAACAAATACAATATATCATTAAGACATTTATATTCCAAGTATTTCAATTATATACATTCAATTCAACAACTACATGTATAGAAAAGTTCGATTTTAATTATACGAACTTACCTCGTAACCTCAGATAAAACTATCGACTATTCGTCCACTTTTTGTTTTCCCTGATCTAAACTCGATCTCGACTTATCTTGATCTATATGATATCAAATTCGATAAATTTAGCATTCAATCTATTCAATTTAGTCCATAATTCATATTTTGGCAAATTTACACATTTGCCCTATACTTTTCAATTTTTACAATTTAATCTTTAACACATAAAATTGCAAATTCATGCAATTTAATACCAACTCATGTCTAGCCGAATTTCCTATATACTACTAGCAGCCCATATCTTTCATTATTTCACATTTTTAACTACCACATTTTACATTTTCACAATTTAATCCCTATTTGACATTTTTTATCAAAAAACACTTTATAAAACTTGTAAAACTACATCAAGCTTCCATAATCTATCATTAGACATCAAGAATTCAAGTATTCAACAATGGCACTTTTCATAATTATGAACAAATTCAAAAATTGAGGTACGGGTTAGCTAAATACGAAGCAACTATTATAAAAATATAGAAATAACTACCGAATCAAAATCACTTACTAATTGCTAGATGAGATTGTCGAAACTTTGAAGCTTCAAAACCCTTATTTCTTTCTCAACTTTCGGCAAGAAGATGGATAGAATAATATGATTTTGATTTTTGTTTTATTATTAACTTAATACATAAATTAGTTATAACCTTATAATTAAACTTAATTTCTCATGTAATTCATGGACATAAATGTCCACTAACCTAAATCATGGTCAAATAACATTATAAGGACTTCCATATTAATAAACCATAGCTATTTAATACCTTTAAAAAATAGTACTAAACTTTTATGTGTTACGCAATTTAGTCCTTGTTACCGAATTAAGCATTTAAACAGTAAAATTTCTTAACGAAACTTTCACGTAATTAATCTATCGTGCTGTAAACCTTATTATAATAATAAAATAAATATTTTTACTTTAGATTTGTGGTCCCGAAACCTCTGTTCCGATTTGACCTAAAAACAGACTGTTACAATATATATACATACCAAAACATAAACATTTACAATGCCAATTCATATGGCCAAAATCAATATCATGTCATAGCCAAAAAGATCAAAGTCCCTATACATGCCATATACTTAAAATACCAAGTTCATAGGTACCAAGAGATAGGTGGATAGTGTGAAGCGATCTCTGACAATCCCCGTATCCAAGCTAGCTTTAATAACACTACAAAACACGAGAAAAATAAACAAAGTAAGCTATAAATCTTAGTAAGCTCGTATGAAATAAACTTAATGCAATCACATAAATATAATTCAATAATTTGAATACACCAACATGTAACAAACCTTTCAAATACTCAATTTTGAGCTTATACACTACCTTCACAAGTTTCTTCGATTTGAAACTTATATAATTTCATGTACATACCTGTATCATTTAACATCAATCTCATACTCATCCAAGTTTACCCATTGAACCATTCGGAATAGAAGTCGGATACTCAAGGGTCTCACACAATAAGTACCTATACCATGGCTCGAAGCCAAATCAAGGTAACTTACATCTGAAGCACTGATATCATGGCCAGAAGCCAAATCAACTGATATTCATGGCCCGAAGCCAAATTGGTATATCTTGCACCCGAAGTGCTAATATCATGGCCCAAAGCCAACATAATGTATCCCCTAATGACATGCCACTAGTATCCTAAACTATTTCTAAGGTTCAACCGAGATTTCGAGAGTCGAATTATCATCGAGTCAAATGTCTAACTTATTCAAAGTCTCGTATTCACAACTTATAGTATATCAAAGCATTTCAAATACAATTATAATGAAATTTATCACATACGAACTTACCTCGAATGTGGAAACGGCGAAATAAGTCGATTAGTCGATAACTTTAGTTTTTCCCCGATCTATGTTAGAATTTCACTTTTCTTGATCTAAATATATTCAAAATTAACTTATTTAATCATCTATTTATTCAATTCAATCCAAAATATACATTAGGGCTATTTTACACATTTGCCCCTAAACTTTCACATTTTTACAATTTAGTCCTTATTACACAAAATCACAAATTCATGCACATTTCAAAACACCCGTGCTTAGCCGAATTACTATTATGCCCTTAGTAGCCCATATTTTTCATTTATTTTACATTTTAACAACAAAATTTCAACATTTCTCAATTTGATCCCTATTTTGCATTTTCACTAAAAATCACTTAACAAAACTTGTATATCTATCAACAAGCATTCATAATCTATCAAGAAACTTCAAAATACACATGTATTCATCAATGGAATCATTCAAAATCTTTAACAGTTTTGCAAAATAGTCCCTGGGCTAGCTAGTACTAGTTGCAACGATCACAAAAACATAGAAATCATTAAAAATAGAGCAAAAATGGACTTACAATTAGGCGATGAAGTGACCGAATGCTTGAACACCAAAAATAACTTCCCTTCACTCTAGTTTTCGATTCTAAGAAGATGAATGAAAGAAATATTTCATTTTTTTATTTAATTTTACTTATTAATTCTCATTTACCATTTTAACCTTAACTATAATTCATTAAAATCATGTAATGCATACTCATATTTGTCCACTCACAATTAAAATGGTCTAATTACAACATAAAAACCTTAACTTTAAGGTTCTATAGCTATTAGACACCTTTAGCTATTAGAACTCAAGTTTTATGCTTTACACGGTTTAGTCCATTTTATCAAATCGACCAATCAAAAGATAAAATTTCTTAATGAAATTTTCACACATATATGTTATCATGCTGTAAACACTTAGAATAATATTATCATGCTGTAAACACTTAGAATAATATTAAAATAAATTTTCAACCTCATATTTGTGGTTTCAAAACCACTGTTCCAATTTGATCAAAAATGGGCTGTTACGATTTACTATTTCAATCCATAACTTTAAAACTAACATAATATAATCCAACTGTTGCTTAGCACAAGCCCAAGCATCATTAACAACACAAGTTAGTGATTAAACACATAACTTAGCAATATCATCACATGGTAAGATAAGGTACAGAAACATAGCATCACTTAAATCATACTTTTCATAATCATGAATATTCATACTTGGATCATCAACAATTCATACCTTTTCATAGGTTCTTAACTTAGCTTTCAATATACTTACTGTTCTTTATCTTTTTATGACCGTTGAACTAGTAACTTGACCTAGATACTCAGATAACTACACCTTATTGGGGTATCATAGATACAAAACAAGGGCACCAAAGTGCAATCAGGAGCTCGAATGTGCAAGTAAGAGCATTGAAGTTCAAACAGGGGCACCGATGTGCAATCAGGGGTACTGAAGTACAAACAGGGGCATGTAAGTGCAATCAGGGGTACCGAAGTACAAACAGGGGCACGTAAGTACCGAAGTACAAACAGGGGTACGTAAGTGCAATCAGGGTAGAATTTACAAAATTAGTTAATTACTTAACTATAAAATAATAATACATATGGAAATTAAATTATAAAATTTAATACTATGAACTTACAATTTAATACTATGAACTTACCTGGCTATATTGCAAAAATGTCAAAGTATAGGGCATTTTGGTAATTTTCCATTCTCCTCGATTTTTCCACCCGATCTTGATCTAAATTAATAATTTTATTCAATCTATTAATTTAGACAATAAACCAATGTATTTTATGCAATTTATTCATTTTTTATATTTTTACAAAATTATGCCTAAAGTTTTACTTTTATTCAATTTGGTCCCTGAGCCCAAAACATGCAAATTAACCATTTTTAATGCCAATTTATAACAACCGAATACTCATGGAACCCATACCAGCCCATGTTACCAATACTTTCACATCAAATCCTTGAACTTTTATTATTTTAACAAACTTGTCCCTAATTGATAAATTCATCAAAAATCACTTAACAAAATAATTTTAATTACCAATCAACATTCCAAATTCATCATTTAACATAAAAAATCACAAGATTCATCAATGGAAACATTCAAAATCTTTAAAAATTCCAAAATCAAAGGTACGGGCTAGCTGGACCTAGGTGCAACGATCTCAAAAACATAAAAATTACAAGAAACCGATTAAAAATTACTTTCCAATTGTTGCTTGAAGCTAGATGTGGGCTAGGTTTCTTATCCCCCTTTTAATTTCAGCTAAGTGATGAAGAAGATGAATGAATCATCTTTCATTCTTTTTTTTTATTCTTTTACTTATTTAATTAACATATATCATATATTATAATGTATTATAATTTAATAAACATATATATATTTACTATAACCCTACTAAACGTCTATCACATTTTAAAAATGGTATATTTACCATGTAATTCCATATACTGTCATTCATTAAGCCATTTAATCACTCAAAATAAATAGTGATCAAATTTTACATCTTATACGATTTAGTCCATTTTAATTAAGTAATTATCGAAACGTTAAAATTTTTCAACGAAACTTTAATACCATTTTAATGACACTTCAAAAATATTTATAAAAATATTTATGGCTTGGTTTATGGAAATAAGGTCCTGATACGTCATTTTTTAAAACCACTTGACTTTAGGGTCATAGCACTTGAACCCAATTATTTTTCTATATAGTATACATTACCAATTCCAAATTCATTTTAACACCATAATTGACTCATGAATATTAAATAATAATATTTATGGACTCGCTCGTTAAATTTTTGGCCATGAAACCACTATTTTCAACACCACTGAAAAATAAGTTGTTGCAGGAAAAATGCAGAAAAATAACTTCTATAGTTATGGAAAAGGAAGAAAATTGAAAACTCCAGAAAAGAAAAAGAAAACTATGAGAAACCTAAAAGAAACTAATGCTAAAACTAAACCTAACTGTGTATCATCTTTTCTTAGCCAAATTTGGTTGTTTTTAGCAGCCAATTTTTGACCCTATTTGTGCCCAAAATGCCCTTGAATGGGCCTTCAATGATTGATGCTTGGGTTGGACAAAGACTACCCTTGGCTTGATTTTTTGTGCCCTCAGAATGTGGGTATCACGATACTCAAGGACTGGATATCGCTGTAACACCCCAAACCCGGCCTAGACGTTATGGCCAAATCTGGATTGTCACATCAAAGCGTTGTTCAAAAATCGAGTTGTCGTTAAAAGTTCATTTCTATAATTAAAAACTTTTGCTCGAGGTTAGCAAATCATCTCATCAAAAACGTTTACTTAATGTCCGACATTGATACTTTAAGTTATTTAAAATCACGGAAGCTACTAAAGTTTGAAATATAAAATGTCTATTTTTAAGTGTTTTTGAAAATAGTTATTAAATTTTGAAAATTCGTGTTTAGCAGTTTTAAATAAGGAAATCAAAAGCCCAATTAAATATTTAATCCCTTAAAGGCCTTATTACAGAATTAAAACCCCAAAACATAAAATTCAATTAAAAAGTCTACAGTAGAGCATCAGCGGTCATGTGGCCACCTCCGAGTCTCTCGCGGCTCCAAATCGCCTAAGCCTGGGGATTATCTGTACAGTTGATAAACAGTGTAAGTTTATGAAAACTCAGTGTGTAATCCCCTCCTAAATTAAAACAGGTAGTAAACAAACAGAATTCAGAATCTGTAACACCCCAAACCCGGCCCAGACGTTATGGTCGAATCTGACGTGCCACATTGGAGTTGAAACCCACATTCCGTCTTAGTGTTTTTAAAAACCATATATTTTGTTGAGTTAACAAAGTGTATGGAAGCTGAGCACCAGGTAGGTATCCGAGACAGAGGAGGTGAGCCATGAAGGTTGCTTAAGTACCAAGCTCTTTGATTGGATCCAATCCTAGACATGCCCACAACCATAGCCACATTTTGTTATATCGAGTTTAAATTTGTTTAAGTGGACGTCTTTGATAAATCGATTAATCGTGGCGTTGAGCTATTTTGAAAACACGTCCTAAGTCTAGCCCATTTGAATAATTATCAACCAGGTTTAAAGTTATTAAAATTAAAATAATCTCGAAAAGAAATAAAAGGAAAGTTAAAATGGCCTTATTACAACCCAAAAATACATAATAATTAAAGGAAATTTAATGAAAACCAACGCTTATTTAAAAGTCCAAAGGTGATCACCGTGGCTACTCTGAATCCCCTCCGGCCCAAGTCCCCACATCAAGGCTCACCTGCAAGGTTAAGGAAAGGGGGTGAGTTTGGAAACTCAGTGTGCAACAAGCCCCTTTTAGAGCCCAAAACAATAACAGCCTGTTAGGCCTAAGCCCAATTCCAAACTCAACATGTACTGGGCCGTAGCCCTTTTCATATTTCATATTACTGGGCCGAAGCCTTTACTGTAAATGGTATGGGCCATAGGCCCATTTCAATATCACATGTAATGTCAATGAGAGAATGCAAGCCCATTTAGGGAGACTACTCAACCCACCATCCGCTACTCTCCACCCATACCAACCAACACACCATGTGGGGATTAACTTGACCCACCCCGCCATAACTCTCCACTGGCAGCATAGCTGCTTTATCATATAACTGGAGGCCTAGCCTCTTTTAATAACTGGGGCAAAAGCCATTTTAATAACTGGGGCATAAGCCCTTTAATAACTGGGGCATAAGCCCTTTTGTACTTCTTCCATCCATATAAACCCGACCCAATGCATTTATGAATACACCATGTGCATATCATACATATCATGTGCATATCATACATGTCATGTGCATATCATACATACCATGTTTATCAAAATCCCATGTATTAAATTCATATTTAAACCCTAGGGGTATAATGGTCATTTTTACCTAGGGGCAAAACGATCATTTTCATATTATAAGGGTAATTCTGTAATTTTTATCAAAAATTAGGGTTTCCATGTTCATTAACGATTACTAACAATTCATGGGTGCAAACAGTGATTCTGGACCATTTTTAGCGAAATCGAGTTATTGGGCCTAAAAACCCCTAATGGCCCTACTTAGCCGATTTTGTCATCTAGGCCTATTCAGCCTATATTCCATAACGGTTTTATTTTTCTCGATGCGCAATTTAACAAGTTTCCATATTCTACCAATTTTACTCAAATGGGCCGGAATGCCCATTGGGCCCTGTTTCAGCCCCTCGAGGCCCAACTTACCGTGAATGCCAAAAATCACGCTCTTACCTTTTCCAACCTTCCCGATCATCATCTCAACGAATCTAACTGACTAATGAGCGTTCGCTTGCTCACAAGTCCTCGAAATGCAAGAGTTTTGGCATTTCGGCTTTTCGGTATTTATCGCTTTAAGCTATGAAAAAGGGTTCGTTACACACCTGTTTGCGATATTCCTCATCGAGATCTCCTATGTGATTTCTCCTTTGCCGAGATTTATGACGAGATCTAGCCACTCCGATGATCCAAGCTAATCCAAGTCGACACTACGTCTTGCTGCTCCTCCACTATAGAAAACATAAAAATAATAAAAGAAGAACCCTATAAGGCCTATACCTATATTTGGCCACTTCCCTAAACTAGAGGGGTTTCGGCTTTTGGCCATTAGATACTCTAGGAATCGTTTAGAGTTCGAGCACTTACCACAGTCTTTCTCCTCTTGAATCCATTATGCCTAAAAGATGAGGGAATTGAACACCAACAAGTGAAAAGGAAATAGAGAGTTGCTGGTCAACAAAGATTCGGCACCCCCACTAGCTTCACTGATTTCGGCTTTTGGGTCACTGAAGAAAAAGTGGTTATGGACCAAAAAGGGTGTTGACAAAAGAGTTGAAAGGCTTTTTAAAATAACAAGAATCGGCTAAAATGAAAAAGAACAAGTGTATACCTTTATAAAGAAATCGACTTCCTTTGACTCCTTCGGGATTTGGCTTATTGCTATTCGGTTAGCAATGAAAAGAATGATAGGTTCGGCTTTTACTATAAATGAAAGAGAGGAAGAATGAGAGGTAGAGAGTTTGTGGAAGAAATAATGGAAGAGAAAAGAGAGGGATTAGCTTAAGAACAATCGGCAAGAGGAGAAAGAAAAGAGAAGAGGGGAAGAGATGAGAGAAGGAAAGAAAATAAAAAAAAATGAGAGAATTGTTCAGCTTTTGGGAAAAAATAGAAAAGAATACGAGCAAAAAGAGATAAGATAAGATTAGAATAAAATAAAATCCTTTTCCAATTTTAATTCCTTCCTTCTCCTTAATTCATGGCCAAAATCAAAGTTTGAATTTAATTCAAACTCTCCACTGCTGAGCACCACTCAGTCGACTCCTCCTGCAGCTGGTATCGTTTCAATCCCATACAGTCCTTCCCACGCGCGTTCAGCAAAAAGAAACACCCTTTTGCGCATAACGCTGTCCGAACCTGGGAACTTCACATTGCCCAGCACGCTGCTGGCCATTGGGACACACATTTGTTTTCAATAATATATCGTCACATTTTATCTTAAAAGTTACCTGCTGAAGTCCTGTTCATTTTAAAAATATAACATTAAAACATACCTTCGCCTAGACTCGAACCCTAGACCTTCATCCCCCTCGCGCCCACGCCCGTGCTGCTGGCCACTGCACCAGGCTTCCTTCCTTGCTAATATATGGTTACAATAAATTATAAACCTTACCTGCTTCAGTTCTGGCCCACTATAAAAATAAAATAGGATTCGCTCGCGTACAGAATCGAACCTGCGCCCTCTCCATATGTCCAGCACGTTGCTACCACTGCACCACAAGCGCTCCTTATGTTAAATTATACCCACAACTCCTCTTAACCCTTATTCTAGCCACAATCTGCATATTTAAAAAAAAAAACCAAATTGCGTATGCCGTGGCTTGAACCCAGGCTCCTCCCTAGCGTCTTCCTAGTGTCCTTAGCCACTGGGCCAGATGCCTGCTTGTGCTAAAACTCAGCCCTAATTTATTAATGAAGCCTACTGCCCAGATTCCCTTAAGAGGCCAAACTAAAACAATTTTTTTCCTAGAGTTTAAACACCAAAACAACAATACTTTTATAACTATTATCTTCTTTTTTTTTCCATATAATAATAATTATAAAATTTTCAAATATCAATAATACAGTAAATAATAATAATAATTTTCATAAAAAAATTTTTCAAACATACTTACAGTAATATTTTTCTAATAATAATAATTTTATCTCATAATACTATTTAAAATTTCATAAAAATTTAAAATATCCGTAATAATAAATATAGTAAAAATTTTCTAGTAGTAAAAATTCTTTCTTAAACGATAATAATTAAAACTTCTTAATTATTCAGGTTTTCTTCTATCCGAATCCCAGACTCAAAGCCCAACTCTTCTAGGCCCAATTTTTGAGGCGTTACAGAATCAGTCTGGGTTGAAGCCCATTACAGTAACAGAACAATGAGTGTGGACCTAAGCCAGTACAATTTCACTTAGGTCTCAGCCCTCATCAGAATCAATTGGGCCTAGCCCATTCTCAATATCAGTAACAGTTGGTCCTAGCCAATTAACAGAATCAAGTGGGCCTAAGCCCAATACAGAATCAATATCAGATGCAGATATGTAGACAGGTATCCAGCTCAGTCCAACCAATACACCACCCATACCAACCAACACACCATGTAGGAATAAAATCGACCCACACAGCCAACACACCAAGCTTAGCACTGGTTGCGGCACTAAGTCAACAGAACGGCTAAAGGTCGTAAATATCGCAGCAACGCTACCAGTTAACAAAATGGCTATAAGCTATAAGTATCGAAGAAAGGCTAAAAGCCTTGTACAGAACGACCCATTTTGGCCCATCGAGGCCCTTAACGGCCTATGCCATGCACATGACATGACAACCCCAACTACTTCCCACCTATCAGTTAGATTTACACAAGCGGGCCTACGGGGCCCATTGGGCCCATTTGGCCCATCGAGGCCGATCGAGGCCCAGAACTACCTAAGTTGTGTGCGTGACATGACAAGTCTATCTACGTCCCACTTCACAGTAAACTTTACCCATGCGGGCCCACGGGGCCATTCTAACCCAGGCCCATGAGATCACTCATAGTGGCCTTCCTCGACGTACACCCACATTTCGTGGGCTCGGTTTACCGCACGAGTGATTGCACGCTCGTGAGGACCCAAATGTCGAAGTTTTAGCTTTACGGCTTTTGTTGACTTCCAATAAAGAAGGCCGTGAATACACTTGTTTACGAGAACGCACCAAAGTCCACGATCATCAACTTTGGCACATCCTGCATTGAGTCTTAATCACTTTCCCCTTCCCCCTCACCTACTCATCCAGTTCTCTCTATATAAAGCCAGCTTCTCACCAATGCTCATGTTAGCGTCCTGATGTGGGATTACTTTCAACCATTAGGAGAATGCCTTATTTTTATTTTTTTTTATGACCACATGGTTCCTTGTGTCATTTACTTAACACAATAATTTAAAAGGCCATCATCCAAGCATCCAGGGTTTTACTCACTTAAAACCAAAATTTTTGCTAAAACCCAGGTTTGAACCCAAGACTTTTCCAGCTCCTCTCAGGACCCTTAACCACATGAGCAGAAATTTAATTGTGTCATTTCCTTGCACAATTAAATACTTATATACAACCTCCTTATGGACCCATACTCAAGGCCCAATACTTCTAGGCCCAAATTTGAGGTGTTACAATTCTACCCCTTTAAAGAAAATTCGTCCTCTAAATTTCCAACTATCTAAACCAGCGCTTAGGTCAATCTACACCTCTACGCTTCCACTGTGCACTCTAGTTCCAAACTAAATGTAGTACACTATGGTTTAAGTACATACCAGTATCCGTATCTGGAGCGTCTCTAACCTCTCGGCTACGTGCTGCATAGACCAAAGCTGGTTGGCTCGCCTTAGCTTGACCAGCACCTCTGCCTGGTGCTCTACGGTCCACTCCATTTCCACCCCTGGCTTGACCAAGGCCTCTTGGCGGCTGCTGACCACCTCTCGCTGGCTGAGCAACACCCTGCCCTGCAGTTTGCATCTATTCAGGCCTCTGTGTACAATCTCTTACAAAGTGCCCCACTGATCCGCACCTAAAGCATGTCCCATTTCTTTTCCAGCACTCACCCCAATGATAATTCCCATAACCCGCACAAGGCTGTAATCCAGTAACAGCAGCAGGGGCCCTAACCTAAACTGGCCCTTTAATTCTGGCATTTTTCTTAGGCCTCTGATCCGAGTTGGAGGGTTCTAAATCCTTCTTATTCCTCTTCCTTTCCTTTTCCTGGTTCTGACGCTCGATGCGCTTTACCTCCTCAGTAATCTTAGATTTCTCCACAAACACAACAAAGTCCCACTCCCTCTATGGAGCTATCAACACTCGAAGGCTGTCTCTGAGGGCATCTTCAAATCAAACACAATGCTCATATTCTGTTGCTACTATTCCTCGAGCATACCAACTAAGTCGCAAAAATTCTACCTCGTACTTCGCCACGAATCTGTCACCTTGAACCAAATTCAAAAATTTCTTTCTACGGGCGTCCACATAGCTGGCACCCACATATTTTCCCCAAAACATAGACTTGAAGAACTCCCAGGTCAATCGATCAGACGAGGTACCCTCTTTTACCGTAAGCCACCATTGATAGGCTTCATCTCTCAGCAGGGACACAGCACCCTTCAACTTTTGTTCCGATGTACAGTTGAGGTCATCCATAATTCTTTCGATAGCCTCCAACCAGTATTCTGCCACACTTGGGGCCACCCCAGAAACTCTCCTAAAGATCTCTGCTCCATTTGACTGGAGTCATTCTGTAACCGACCCACGACCCGCAGTAACTGTAACACCCCGAACCCGAAACCGACACCGGAGTCGAACACGAGGTGTTAACTGGCTTTAACCCCTTACAAAATTTATTTTCCAGACACTGTCCAATCTGTGTACTAGCCACTTTAAAAATCATATCTTGAGTTTCGTAACTCAAAAATCAGTTTCGTAAATTTTCCCAGAAACTAGACCCATGTGCCCATCTATGTATTTTTTTCTAGAATTTTTGGTTGGGCCAATTAGTAGGGTTTATTAGTCAAAGTTCCTCAAGTTGCAGGGGTCGACTACACTGACCTTTGCCCATTACGACTGGGATATCTCCCTGCACGGGGCTTCAATACTGTTGCCGTTTGTTTCTATGGAAACTAGACTCAGAGAGGAATCTGTACATATATGGTACGACCCCTAATTATCTCTGGTTAATTTATAATGAATTTCCAAAGTCGGAGCAGGGAATCCAGAAACCATTCTGGCCCTGTCCCACTAAAATCTGATTATCTCTTAAATTACTGCCCATATGATCTTTTTGTTACTTCCTCATGGAAGCAGACTCATCGAGCTTCGATTACATAATTTATTCATCAATTAATTCCACTCCCACTATTTTTAGTGATTTTTCAATCTCATGACACTGCTGCTGCCAGCATCTGTTACGAAAGTAACTAGGTCCATTACATGCCTACCCTTGATCCAATTCAATCGAACATTCGTGCCATTTTCGCATGGCTTAAAGTTTACATGCCATAATTTCAACACAACGTACTAGCTTATACATGCCAAAATGATCTTCTAAACACACTAAGAAGAAAGTACCAAAACTTGCTATCCGGTGTGATGACTTCAATGACGGCCCGACCCCGCAAAAATAGATGAGTCCAAGCAACCTATAGTGGGTGACAAGGAAACATCGAGTGAGTTTATAACTCAGTAAGTCATAAGCAATGCACTACCATCTATCAACAACATTATCACAAGAGGAAACAAAATGGAACGAGACAATTTACTCCATCCATACCGAACCATACCATAGTTCCTCCAACCAATCAACTCAATTTCATATCAATTCATGCATTCACATTCTATATGCTCATCAATAGGGCATTGAAGCAATCTCATAAATCGATTTATTTTCGTTACAATCAAACGACTATACGGCCTTTCACCCATCCTACGATAAATTTAATGTACGTGACTTCAAGTATATTTGTCACATAGGTTCGAACTTACCGAGCTCAACACCAAGTATAAGCATAGTACATAATAGCCATGTACTCAAAACACTTACCCGATCCGCTGTCCGCGATCGACTCAATAGTGTCGCACACATAGTGTCCGTAATGATTCACGAATGTATATCGAGTCCGCACACTCAGTGCTATATAATCAACTCGCACACTTAGTGCTACATAATCAAATTGCACACTTAGTGCCACATAGTCAAACTCGCACACTTAGTGCCGCATGGTCAATTCGCACACTTAGTGCATCATATTCATTTCGCACACTTAGTGCAACATAGTCAAATCGCACCCTTAGTGCTGTACAATTTAATCCCGCACACTTAGCGCCAATCTCGTGGTCATAAATGGTTATCCCGCACGTTTAGTGCCGAGATCAACAACTCAGTACATCTTACCTCTTTTCATTCATTCAACAATTTCATCATCACATACGTACATGCATATATATGTATATTTATTCATTCCAATCAGCATCCATACATACACATTATGACCATTTGAAATACTACCCACTACATGCTTAATGACTTACCTCGTGTTGGGTAAGATGGTTCCAACTCGGCTACTCGATAACCTTTTCTTTGCCTTTGCTCGATTCACCTCCTTTAGCTCCTTGAGCTAAATCAATAATTTAACTAGTTTAACCACTTTGCTAAATATTTACAATCCAATTTCACATGTATATGTATGTTAGTATATTCGGCTAATAACCTCATGCAACTACCATGTCATCAAAAATCTAATCACACATGCACATGCATTAGGTAAGTTACCTTTGCTAATTTTAAACCCAACATCACACAAGCTCTCAAGAGATGGCCGAATGTCTCTTTTGCTACCCAACTAATCATTCAACAATTCCATCACTGGTCAAGCACATATTCGGCTAAAGGAATGGCAATTTTAGCAACCTTCGATTTAGTACTTAACCTTTACCACATATCAAATAACTCATTTCCTTACTCATGTGACCACGTATATTCGGTCATGCATACACACATAAAAATCAATTTGGAGACTCTATCAATCCAACATACATTCGGCACCTTCATCCACCATTCTACCAAGCATGTAATATTCAAACACAACCAAACTCACATTCGGCCCTAGCTCATAACAAGGTAGCCGATTGTCCCTTTTTTTTTTATAGTTCAAACACTACTCTATCATCATTCACCTAACTTTAACATGAAACAACCAAACTCACCATTTCTCATCCAAATAACATGAACAACAACCATTCCTTGAACACTTTCTCATGACCGATTGCTCATGTTATCAACAAGATTCAAGATTTGAACATGGGCTATTTAAAACATGCATGCATCTCTAAGACAACATTAAACATACCTTGGTCTAAAGGACCACCTTGGCCGAATCTTGCTTCCTCTTCTTCCTCTAGTTAGAACAATTGCAAAAGAAAGAAAATATGAACACTCCTTCTTCCCTCCTTATTAAGCATTCAAACTCCCTCATTTTTCATGCCACAACATCAAACACTCTCCCTAAGCAAGCAATGGCCGAATCCCTCCCTAGTTCTTTTCTCCCCTTCTTTTTCTTGGTTTTTCGGCTAGGTGATGGCAAGTATGACACCCATTTTTTTGTTCCCTTTTCTATTATTAATCCCATCATTTGTTCACTAAAGAAACATTTTAAATTAGAATGAGTGGAGCATTATCACTCCTTGGCCGGCCACCCATCATCTTTTGGGCAATTTGACATGCAAAACCACTTTTTTTGATACATGCACTAATAGACCATTTGAATTAGACTATCATACTTTTACAACGTCTCAAATTGATCCCAATTAATAATTTCTCATGCAATTGGTAAAGTTAGGGAGTGAAACTTCCACATACTCATGTTCACACATAATAAGCATAGAATATAGCAAGTAATTATTTTTACGACTCGGTCTTGTGGTCCCGAAACCACTTCCCGACTAGGGTCAATTTTGGGCTGTCACAGTAACGGTATTCGACCCAATAGTACCCGCAACCATTTCTAGAATCCTCAACTTTGCTTGGGACAATACGTCATCCCCAGCCACTCGATCAAACGACCCTGTCTCAGCCACTGGTGAAGCTGGTGTTTCCCTTTCCTCAACGTCTGGCATGTGCCCTGATGCCGATGGTCCAACTCTAGCACCTCCACGGCCTCTGCCTCGGCCTATTGCACCCCTTCTAACGCTCATTTGCACTATGCGTATTAGCTTTTTTAAAAATTTTATGTAATTTACTTACAATTTCAGTAATTAAGCAGATGTCTTATGAGAAACAGTAGTTTAGGGTTTGTTTTTGCATTCGCAAGCTCAGTACAGTTTTTTAGTTTACTCTATCTATGGAGTTCCAGTGTACTACTACTATCTATAGTAGTTTCTTAGTTTAAAATTTCAGTCTATAATAGTAAACAGAGTCAGAGAACTTACAGATTTGGTGCTGGAGACTCGGTGTGCCACAGTTTTTAGAAAAAATACCTCAAAACACTTTACATATTTGGAAACAACCTCATGAAATAAAAAATTTAAAAAACCCATTCCACAGCTGTGTTTTGTAACTTGACTCTGATACCACTAAATGTAACACCCTGAACCCGACCTAGACGTTATGGCCGAATCTGGCTTGTCATATCAAAGCATTGTTCAAAAATTGAGTTGTCGTTAAAAGTTCATTTCTATAATTAAAATCTTTTGCTCGAGGTTAGCAAATCATCTCGTCAAAAACTTTTCTTAATGTCTGGCATTGATACTTTAAATTATTTCAAATCGTGGAAGCTACTAAAGTTTGAAATATAAAATGTTTGTTTTTAAGTGTTTTTGAAAATAGTTATTAATTTTTGAAATTTCGTGTTTAGCAGTTTTAAATAAGGAAATCAAAAGCCCAATTAAATATTTAATCCCTCAAAGGCCTTATTACAGAATTAAAACCCCAAAACATAAAATTCAATTAAAAAGTCTACAACAGAGCACCAGCGGTCGTGTGGCCACCTCCGAGTCTCTCGCGGCTCCAAATCGCCTAAGGTTGGGGATTACCTGCATAGTTAATAAACAGTGTGAGTTTATGAAAACTCAGTGTGTAATCCCCTCCTAAAATAAAACAGTTAGTAAACAGACAGAATTCAGAATCAGTCTGGGCCAGAGCCCATTATAGTAACAGAAAAATGAGTGTGCGCCTAAGCCCAGTAAAATTTCACTTGGGTCTCAGCCCTCATCAGAATCAATTAGTCCTAGCCCATTCTCAATATCAGTAACAGTTGGGCCTAGCCCATTAACAGAATCAGGTGGACCTAAGCCAAATACAGAATCAATATTAGATGCAGATATGCAGATAGATATCTAGCCCAGTCCAACCAATACACCACCTATGCCATCCAACACACCATGTAGGGATAATATCGAACCACCCAGCCAACACACCAAGCTTAGCACCGGTTGCGGCACTAAGTCAACAGAATAGCTCAATGCCGTAGATAGAATAGCTAAAGGTCATAAATATTGCAGCAATGCTGCCAATTATTAGAACGACTATAAGCCATAAGTATCGTAGAAAGGCTGAAAGCCTTGTACAGAACAGCTACAGGTCGTACACTTCCTCCATCCATAATAACCTAACCCCATGCAATATATCATGTCATAAATATTATGTGCATGCAAAATCATACTCAGTACAATGATATATGTAAATCATAGACACATCAGTCATACGAAACATAAGGGCATAATCGTTATTCTACCATATAGGGGTATTACAGTCATTTTACACTACAAGGGTATTTCAGTAATTTTACCAATATTGGGGTCACAGCTCAGATAACAACCTCTCCAAAGTTTTACAGCCGCCTCAGCGACATAGATAACCTAAATGACCATAACAGTGTAAATGGGCCCAAGGCCTATTACTCGGCCCAAGAGGGCCCACACGTCATGTGGCCCAGTTAGCCCAAATTCAATTACGGCTATGTAACCTATATAGCACAGTCTAATATTCATCACTTACTGTGAATTTAATCCGTGTGGGGAGCACGAGCCCATTGGGCCCACACGGCCCATTTCAGCCTATCGAGGCCCTTAATGGCCTATGCCCTGCACATGACATGACAAACCTAACTACTTCCCACCTATCAGTTAGATTTACATAAGAAGGCCCACAAGGCCCATCTATTTGTGTCCCACTTAACAGTGAAGTTTACCCACGCAGGCCCACGAGCCCATACGGTCCATTCCGGCCTAGGCCCATGAGATCGCTCATGATGGCCTTCCCCGACATACGCCCACATTTTGTGGGCTCGATTTACCCAATGAGTGATCGCACGCTCGTGAGGGCCCAAATGCCTAAGTTTTAACTTTTCGGCTTTTTCCAACTTCCGACAAAGAAGGGCGTGAATACACACCTGTTTATAAGAACATGCCGAAGTCCACGATGTCCAACTTTGGCACATCCTGCATTGAGTCTCAATCACTTTCCCCCTCACCAATCCATCTGGTTCGCTCTATTTAAAACTAGCTTCTCAACAATGCTCATGTTAGCTTTCCGATGTCGGATTACTTTCAACCATTAGGAAAATTCCTTATTTTTCTTTTTTTTTTATGACAACTTCAACCACAGAGTTCCAGTCCAACTCCACCTCCTGCACAGCTCAAACAGAAAAATAAATACTCCAATGCGCATCCCAGGACTTGAGCCTCAAACCTCACAGTTTACACAACATGCCACCTTGCCACTGCACCACAAGGCTCTTTGTGTCACCAATTTAGCCTCAATTAATTATAAGGTCTATAGGCCAAAGTCCAAGTCCCTTTAAAAAAAACCAAAATAAATTCTAGAGCCAAGACTTGAAGCCAGGCTCCCTTGCAACCTTAATGACGCCACAACCACTAGACCACATGCTTCCTTGTGTCATTTACTTAACACAATAATTTAAAAGTCCATCATCCAAGCATCCAGGATTTTATTCACTTAAAACCAAAATTTTTGCTAAAGCCCAAGTTTGAACCCAGGACTTTTCCAACTCTTCTCAGGACCCTTAACCACTTGAGTAGACATTTAATTGTGTCATTTCCTTGCATAATTAAATACTTATATACAACCTCCTTACAGACCCATACTCAAGGCCCAAATTCGGGGTGTTACAATCGCGATACTGCCAACAGACTTGACTTGGGGTGCTTCTTAGGCAAGTGGGTACAATAATACTAGCAGGGATATCATGATACCACTGAAGGGTGGTCTAAACTTCAGGCCTGTTGGAGGTATCATTGATTCCAAGGGTAGGATATTGTGATACCTTCACCTTTGGTAATGTTCTCGCTTAATTTCGACCTCCAATGCATCTCTACAACACTCAATCATATATTAAGGTTCCCAATGGCACTATTGACCAATTTGGGTCTCAAAATAAGTAAAAGTAGACATTTACATTTATTAAATCAAAATTACAAAAAACTACAAAAAGAATAGTGTAAACGACACTACTTTGCTCGAAAACAAGCTCCTCAAGTATACTGGAAAGCCTAATTTGCCATACAAAATTACGGTAGATTAGTGAGCTTACTCTTCACCTAAATGAATTTGTTACAATTCAGATGAAGATTTCAAGCCCAATTTCTAAGAATAGATTTGCGGCCTTGGTGAACACTAAAATATACAATACTAGCTGAGGGCCCTTGTGTATAGACTTTTAATTAGTAGAAGAGTTGAAAGACGCCAAAGATGGGTTGCTCATCTTGAGTGAAACAATCCATCAAGTATGCCACCAAAGTCCATCATACCAGGCCGGCCAGTTGTATAACACCTTACACTTGACCGAATCCTCAAGTTCGAGCTACAATATCACAAACATTTCTGAAGCAACTATGAATAATTTGCAACTAATTTTTACAATTAATATGATTAAAATAAAAAAATATACATTCCTTAAACATACTTAACTAAAAACAAGTTTCGTCCATATATGTAACTAATAACATACAACTGATCCACCAAATATTTATATATATAGTACTAGACTATGAAGATCAAAGTCTAATTGTAATGTTATTTAATATCGTAAAACCTAACTTACTAGGTACATGCCAATTATAACTAAAGGTGGAATAACCAACATTTCTAAAATTGAGATTGTGAATGGGATGTTGAGGTCGATGCTCAAAAAATTACCAAGTGACCCTAACCTATGTACAGATAAAACAAACCACACGTTGAGAAAACTACTCAGTGGTATATATACATATATTTTTTTACCTCATACTTAATAATCGAAGTTACAACTCTATACATATTCAACTTGAACATTTTAAGTGTGAAGCACCCTATACCAGACCCTAGAGGAGGATCTAGGAATGGCGCATTACAACCTTATATCCTTTCCCATTCTGCAAACACATTTTGAAAAGAAGTTAGACTTCATCAAAGCTAACTTAATGTAACAACCCATTTTTAGTCAAATCAGAATAGTGGTTTCAGGACCACAAATTCGAAGTTGAAATAATTATTTTATTATTATTTTAATGTTTACAACATGATTTTGAAATTTTTGTTAAGAATTTTTATTTTTTGAATGCTTAATTTGATAAAAAGGACTAAATCGCGTAAAGAGCAAAAGTGAGGTATTAATAGATAAAGGTATTAAATGGCTATGAAACTAAATAGAGGAGGTCCTTATGTGATAAGTATAGCATTATTTATCTGAGAGGACAAAGATGGGCACTTAATTATGTGATTTTAATGTAATTAGCTAAATTAGTTTAGTAAATTAATAAATAAACTTAAGTAAAAAAAACATAAAATAAGATATCATCTTCTTCATGAGATTTTCCACCAAAAATTAGACTTAGAAATACCATTAAAGAAACTTCAAGGTTCGGCCAACTATCATTTATGCATGTAAGTCCATTTTTGTCCCATTTTTATTAATTTCTATGTTTTCAGAGTCGTTGCAACTTAATCTAGCTAGCCCAGGGACTATTTTGCAAAATTGTTAAAGGTTTAGGGTTTTTTCATTGATGAATCTATGTGCATTTTGATGTTTAATGATAAAAAATATATGGTTGTTTTTAGATAAACAACATTTGTTAAGTGATTTTTAGTAAAATGTCCAAATAGGGATTAAATTGTGAAATGTGTAAAATTCATGGTTAAATTGTGAAATAAATGAAAAATATGGATTTCTAGGGACCTAATTGAAATTTGAATAGCATGGGTTTTGGTTGAAATACATGGATTTGTAATTTTATGAAATAAGGACTAAATTGTAAAAATGTTGAAAGTTAAGGCACAAATATAAATTTGCCTTAATTTGTATTTTGGACTAAATTGAATACAAAGATTATTAAATAAGTTAATTTTTATTACATTTAGATCAAGAAAAGAAAAATGCGGAGTTAGATCGGGGAAAGAATAAGGTTTCAGACTAATCGACTTATTTCGCAGTTTTTGCATTCGAGGTAAGTTCGTATGTAAAAAGCATTGTTATATTTGTATTTTAAATCTTTTGGTATTGTATGAACTATGAATACGACACTATGAACATGTTCGACAATGATTTTGCAAGTAAGAAATCCTGATTGAACCTTAGGAATTGATTAGGATACAAATGACATGTCATTAGGGGTTATGTTATTTGGGTGCTGGTCCGTACGTCCTACCGGTGGCTGAGTTATCTGGCATGTGTTGCAAATACTCATCAGCTTGTGTGAGTAGCACCGTGTAGCTTCATCATGACCATCAGCTTGTGTGAGCTGACCTGTTGGTAGCTCGAAACTGAGCATTATATGTGATACGAGATTGAGATAGCTTCGTCTATATATATGGCACTTAGGGTACGAGTTTCCCGTGTATCCGATAGTATTCCAAATGGTTTAATGGGTATATCAAAGATGTGGATGAGTATAAGTTAGTTACAAGATGGTATAGGTATGTTCATGAACCAAACAAGTATTGAAATGAGGGAATTTATGAAAGTTGTCTAACTTTGTGAATGAAAAATGTGGTAGGTTGGTGATTCAATATGAAATATGTTATGTTATATTTTATTTACTTAAATTGTGCATATATGGTAAGCTAAATTAATTTCTATACGAACTTGCTAAGCTTTATAGCTTACTTTGTTTAATTTTCAATGTTTTATAGTGAAATCAAAGCTAGCTCAGATTTGGGAATCGTCGGTGTAACACCCCTCACCCGTATTCAACACCAGAATAGGGTTACGAGCATTACCAGACTTATAACACATATAACCGTACTTTTCTGATACATTCAATCAATTCATACAATCATCATTCAATCTCAATCAATTTGTCCTTATTAATAGTCCACGATGCCTTAAACATGCTTTAGGAGTGGTTCGGGACTAAACCGATAACTTATAAAACATTCACAAAACTTTGAAAATTTTACTCAAAACGGAGGATACACGCCCGTGTTGAAGGCTGTGTGTCTCACACGGCCACTAGACACGGCCATGTCACCAGCCTTGTGAAAACAGGGGGTACATACTGACTTGGGTCACACGACCAACCACGGGCCTGTGTGTCTAGCCCTGTGCCCTTCAAAGTGGCCACACGCGCCCATGTGCCAGGCCATGTACTAGGCTGTAACGCCCCAAATTTTCGGGAATTCTGTAAAAGTTGTAAAATTTAAAATCCTGTGTTCTGTTTGTTATGTGTAGGATTAATCATGTTGGTGGGCCTCTAGAAGGCCCAAGTTTAGGATAAAACCCGGTAGTTTTAATTAAATTTAATTCTATAAGAGAAATGGGTTCTGATAAATTGGGCTTTTTAGGAATTATTTGTGAAAAATGGATCACAAGGAAGCAAGTGGTAAAGTGGCATGTGACGCCACTGGGAAGGATGTAGTGGCGTGTGGAAGCTTGGGGAGGACCCAGGTTCAAGTCACAATGACAGCAAATTAAGTGATTAATTTTTATGTACAGGAAAGGGAAGTAATGGAACTGAAATAAAAGTCTGTCAGGAAGAGTTTAAGAAGGCAAGGGGATTGAATAAGGATAAAGATAAGGGAGGAAATCTAGGAGCTGATCAAGGAGCAAGAGGTGGCTGGCCAAGGGACTCTAGCAGGGGAAATTCGGCTAGGTATTGTAGTAGTGGGAATTTCGGCATTTGGGGTGTGTTGTGCCGAAATTCTGATCATCTTTTCTTCTCCTCTTTTCCTTATTTCTTTTTCTCCATCTACCTTCTCCTCTTCCTTCTCCATAGCCGAACCCTTCTATCTCTTTACTCTTTATCACATCCTTAATCTTTTTATTTTTAGCCTTATACGCCGAACATCATAAAAAGCCGAAATCCCGAAAGCTTATTCTTTTTGTGCCGATTTCTTATAACCAAAACCACATCTCTTCCCTTCATCATTTGTGGCCGATTCACCAGCCCTCTAAAACCTCAATTTTTGACGACAAGACCATAGCAAAACCCTCTCGTTTTACCTTTCTAAACACAAGTTGCGAAAAAGCGAAAAACCCCACATTAAAAGGGACTTGGTCGAATACTGAAGTCACTAAAATATCGACTTTTGTTATCATCTGAGGGCTTAGATCTACATCGGGATCGAGTGGGAAACTCATTGGAATCAGTCACTAAGGAATCGATGGTAAGTCTTCGCCAAAACTTAGTCTTCTTACATATTTTAGGGAAAGCCGAAATCCTTAAAAGTTAGGGAGGTTGCCGATTTGGACTTGTAACCCTGAGGGGTCGTAATAACTATTTTGTTTTGGTAATAGCATGATTTAGAGGCGGTTGATCAAGGGCTTGGACAGGTGGAACGATCGGATCTTTGGAGTTAACCATCTTTCGGCAATAAGGTAAGAGCAATAAGGGTTTTTGGCATGTTTGGCCGAATGTGGTAAGGGACTAGATACTCAATTGTATTTTTGATATTTGGAGTAATAGTAAGTGATTCAATTGTAGGCAGTTCGGGTGTAGATCTCGACGAGGAAATCCCAAAAACAAGTGTGTAACTGACACCCTCTCATAGGCTAGATCGGCAAAAGCCAAAAAGCCGAAATGCCGAAAAGCCGGTATTTTGGGCACTTGCGAGTGTGCGAATGCTCGTAAGACGTATGGGTAATTTTTATTGGTAATGAAAAGTGATAAAACTGCAGTACGCGCGATTTCGTGCGTTTTGATATTTTGGGCTTAATGGGCCAAAACTGGGTTAATGGGCCAACGGGCCCAATTCGGTAAGAACGCTCGGTAAGTGTTTCTAGCTAAACGTAATGGCTACGATATGCATGAAAACCTTAGAAATAGTTAGATTTACTAGAATGCCCCTATGCATGCAAAATTACCATTATACCCCTATGTATGCAAAATGACCTTTATACCCCTAGGGTTAATTTTGTTTGAAAAACATGATGAATTAAATCTGTATGATGTATGCCATGTGTAACGCCCCCACGCCCGAGACCATCACCGGAGTCGAGCTTGAGGGGTTACCGAACATAATTTATTAATTTAAGAACTTCAAATCATTTGTTTCTACATTCACAGCTTTATAGCTACTCGCGTCACAGTTACAAGAAAAATCATATCTCGAGTTATGAAACTCGAAATCAAGATCCGTAAATTTTCCCCAAATATAGACTCATATATCTATTTACTAATTTGTTTCTAGAATTTTTGGTTGGGCCAATTAGTACAGTTTATTAGTTAAACTCTCCCCTATTTCAGGGTTTGACTGCTCTGACATATGTGTATTACAAATCAGATATCTCTCTATACAGCATTTAAATGACTATAAGGTTTGTTTTTATTAAAACTAGACTCAATAAATAATTTGTAAATATAAATAAAAACTTCTAATTATTTTTTTAAAATTTATTATGAATTTTTAAAGTCAGAATAGGGGATCCAGAAATCACTCTGGTCCTATTTCACAAAAGTTTAAATATCTCATAAAATATAATTTATATGCCTGTTTTGTTCAATCCACATGAAAATAGACTCATTAAGCTTCAATTTCATAACTTACTCATTATTTATTTCTATTTATACTATTTTTAGTGATTTTTCAAATTCATGTCATTGCTGTAGCAATATTCTGTTTTATGGCAAGTTTCATCTTTCCATGAATTTTTATGAACTAGATAACCTATTAAACTTCCATAATATCAAACATGATCTAAATTAGCCATCACCATGACTTATCAATATCAAACATTTTCTCAACCAAACATGACCATATCATAAAATTATTTACACAAAATAGGTATATTGCTATACATGCCATACTTAAGTAGTTGTACAAGCCATTTACCAAGATAAAAGTCCTTTGGATAGTGTGATCGAACTTTCGACCTATCCCGATTCCTGAGCCGGCTTGTTCAAAACTACAGTGAATGAAAAGGAAGGAGTAAGCATAAATGTTTAGTAAGTTCATATGTAAATAACAAGTAACATAACAATACAAATATACCAAACAACTTTAGCATGGTACCACCAAAACATATATCACATCTTTAAACATCATTCATCATCTTATCACCTTATCGTTGTTGTATCTATTTTCAACCCGAGGGTTAAGAACATACCTGTCCAAAGTGTCCATTTCACAACACTTACCCAAAATGTCACTTATATCTTAAGTGCTCTTCCATTAAACTAGAAATTTCACCCGTTGAACACATCGGAATATAACTCGGATACATGGATAATTTGCACATAAGTGCCACATATGTAATCAAGAAATCATGTAACCCGCCCCTAAGTGAACTCGGACTCAACTCAATGAGCTTGGGCGTTCGCATCCATAAATGAACTCGGACTCAACTCAACGAGTTCGGATGCTTAGTTACATCTCACGAACTCAGACTCAACTCAACGAGTTCGGACATTTGCATCCATAAGTGAACTCAGACTCAACTCAACGAGCTCAGATGCTCAACCATCCTAGTGACATGTCACTTGTATCCTAATCTATTCCTAAGGTTCAAACGGGCTTTTTCCCTCGATCTCACATTTGTCGTCTTCCATGGAATATCGAAACTGATACTCGGTAGCAATTCATATTTATCAAGTAGTAAACATAATTTGCATATTACTCAACATTAACCACAAAGCATAATATTCACGATTAATAATCAGCATATCATATAATTAAAATTAATAACTTAAAAATAACATTTATGCTACATTATTTACACATGAACTTACCTTGGTACCAAAATATAAAGATTTTGCAATTTAGTCCACAATCTTTTCTTTTCCTCGATCACGACTTGAATCTCGTTTTTCTTGATCTATAATACCAAATTAATCTTATTTAATACATACATTTATCAAAACAGTATTTAATACTGTAACACCCCGAACCCGAGACCGTCACCGGAGTCGAACACGAGGTGTTAACAGACTTTTAAAAATTTTCCAGACACTGCCAATCTACGTAATAGTCGCTTTAAAAATCATATCTTGAGTTTCACAACTCGAAAATTTGTTTCGTGATTTTTCCCTAAAACTAGACTCATATGGCCATCTACATAATTTGTTTTAGAATTTTTGGTCGGGCCAATTAGTACAGTTTATTAGTCAAAGTCTCCCATGTTACAGGGATCGACTACCCTGACCTTTGCGCATTACGACTTGGATATCTCCTTGTACAGGGCTCAAATACTGATACTGTTTGTTTCTAATGAAACTAGACTCAAAGGGGAATCCACACATATAAGGTATGACTTCTAATTATCTCTGGATAATTTATGGTGAATTATCAAAGTCGAAACAGGAGATCCAGAAACCATTCTGGCCCTGTTTCACGAGAACTTTAATATCTCTTAATATACTGTCCATATGATTTTTTTGTTACTTTCATATGAAAATAGATTCATCAAGGTTCGATTGCACAATTTATTCACTATTTAAATCCATTCCTACAAATTTTTGTGATTTTTCAAATCCACACCACTGCTGCTGTCAGCATCTGTTTTCAAGGTAAACTTTACCTGTTCCGTGGTTACCATGGACCAACTAGGGATTCGTCATACATGGGTCCACATATGATCATATTTAGCCATTCCAATGGCTGATCAATTGCCCAACACTTCCATTCCAAACCATAATCACATCATGAAACCATATAAACATACATAAACACAAATGGTCTAATGCCATACTCCACTTCTACAAGCCATTTTCGCATGGCTGTACACACATACATCACAAAAAGTACTTAAAACAACAAGGGGTAGTCCTATACATGCCATATCCAGAGTTCAACAAAAAGAGTACCAAAAGAGCTTTGATAGTGTGGATGACTTCGACTTCGTTGATCCCGAATCCGATAGCTAACGAACAAAATCTATAAAACAGAGAGCCAAAGCAACCGGGTAAGCAATTTAAGCTTAGTAAGTTTCAAGTAATGAAATCGGCTTTGATTAAAGTATTACATTCACATAGCTAACTGAATCACTTTATTGATACACATTCTCATAATCATACTTACTTCACACTCCATCAACATATATACACACAAGGTATCAACCTATCTAAAAGCCGAAAGTTCGTTAGCCGATTGCACGAATACTATTTAAAACGAATCGACTTTTCCGAAGCACATGCAAACATACCTTATCGTTCGGGTTAGTCGAGCGTATTAATTCAATTAGTTACAGCACAAAACGCTCACATTCAAACCCAAGTCTCTTCGAAATTTAGCCGGATATAACCGCAAGCACAATTGCCTTCGGGTCTTAACCCGGGTATAGCAACTCGCACGAATGCCTTCGGGTCTTAGCCCGGATATACCAACTTCCATAATTGCCTTCGGGTCTTAGCCCGGATTTATCAACTCGCACAAATGCCTTCGGGTTTTAGCCCGGATATATCAACTCGCACAAATGCCTCCGGGTCTTAGCCCGGATTTATCAACTCGCACAAATGCCTTCGGGTCTTAGCCCGGATATATCAACTCGCACAAATGCCTTCGGGTCTTAGCCCGGATATATCAACTTGCACAAATGCCTTCAGGTCTTAGCCCGGATATATCAAATGCTCATGCACACATATATCTATAATCTTAACACATCCATATCTTATTTTCGTTACTAAGGCTCAAACACAAATCATTTATTAAACCTTTCAAATTTCAGCTCAATAGCCACTCACAAAGAGCATGATTTCGATTGGCTTTATAACTTAGTCTCTATGCACATTCGACTATCCGTCATAGTATGACTAATCATTTCAATATAATTCAAGTAGGGTCATTCCTCGAAGACTTACCTCGGATACTTTGAATAGTTGTGGATAGACTACTCGATCACTTTTTCCTTTCCTTTATCAGATTTTGACCCCCTTGGCTCTTGAGCTTGATTCAACAAGTAGATTTTATTAAATAACTTATCAAATTAGCGATTCGATTTAATGCATGTATACCATACAACTAAGTACAAAAGATGTTATTAACTAGATATTAAACATCAAACATATGCTCTACTCATGTACCAACGAACATGATACTAGCTCAATACCATGCATAATCGAATTTATTTAGCATCATTTAGTTTTATATAAATACACATATCATCCCAACTCGACACAAGAGTCAAATTCATCACTCAAACATTCACACCAATCTATTTGAATATCTTGGCCGAAACCCTCAATTGGCTAACATAGCCTTAATATTTCAATATAAACATGTATACATCAAAGGCAATTTAAAACACTTAGCCCTTATACTCACTAATGAAACCAACCCGTATACCTAATTATTTAACACATCACCTCCAAATGCATATATTAACTAACATATATCCAATCCACATGCCAAGTTACCATGAATAAATTAAACTTATATATATATAGATAACCTTTCACACCCTTGTATCTAGTGTCATGAGAATAGCCGAATGTCCAAATTAACCAAGCTTAAAGATTTAACCTTCAACACTTTAATGATCCACAACCTATTCTTCAAGGCTTCAATTATAAAGTAATTAACATTTATACTCTTGTGCCGAATTAGCTAACACTTATAGTCCATAGCCGAATCTCTTGATGATTAAGCCTCCAATTATTCATTTCAATTACCCTTACATTTTTACTTATCAAAGCCGAAACCCATACATGACATTACTCATATCATTCAAACTCACATTCTAAAATAAATCATGAACAATGCCGAATCCTTAAGTGTTCAAACCCCTAATTTACTCAACACATTCTTCATCAAAACTTAAAGGAAATAATCAAATTCCTTCTTTAATAAACATAGCCGAATGCTCCATCCATCCATCAAAAATTCCAAGTTTTCAAATGGGCTAATATGGAGCTAGCTAAATGACTTAAACTAAGCTTAAAATTTCAAAACTAACAAAATTTTACTAACCTTCTCAAGCTTCAAGTCACCGAATGCTACCCTCCTATCTTCCTCTCTACAATCGGCCAAGAAGAACAAGGTGATAACCTCCCTCTTTCTTTTTTTTTTCTTTTAGTATCCTTAGTATTTCTTTTATTATTTCCTTTCTTTTACTTAAAATAATGACCACTTCATGGAAATTTAGCACATAGTCTAATATATGCTCCATCATGGCCGGCCACTATGCACACAAAAGGAGTATTTGACATGCAAAGCCAATATTTTCACTACATGCTTAAATAGGTCCTTATAAATTAACCTATCGCATTTCAAAAGTGTCACACATAAGTCCTATTAACTAGGTTCACATGCAATCGACTAAATCAAAGTTTAAAACTTTCACACATTCATATTCACATATTCTAGACAATAATTATCACATCCAAATACTTCGGTGACTCGGCTTAGTGGTCCCGAAACCACTTCCCGACTAGGGTCAATTTAGGGCTGTCACAACTCTCCCCCACTTAAGAAATTTTCGTCCCCGAAAATCTTACCGGTGAATAATTTTGGATATCGGTCCTTCATAGAGTTCTCAAGTTCCCAAGTGGCTTCTTCTATTCCGTGTTTATGCCACAACACCTTCACTAATGGGATTTTCTTATTTCGCAACTCTTTTACTTCACGCATCAAATGTGAACCAGTTGTTCTTCATAACTCAAGTTAGGTTGAATCTCGATCTCAGATGGAGCGATTACATGCGACGGGTCGGATCTATATCGTCGAAGCACCGAGACATGGAAAATGTTGTGAATCTTTTCAAGTTCAGGGGGCAAAATCAATCTATACGCAACTGGACCAACTCGTCCGGAGATTTCGTACGGCCCAATGAATCTCGGACTCAATTTGCCCTTACGGCCAAATCTGAGTATCTTTTTCCAAGGTGAAACCTTAAGGAACACTTTGTCTCCCACCTGATACTCGATGTCTTTTCGTTTCAAATCCGCGTACGACTTCTGACGATCTGTGGCTGCTTTCAGACTTTCGCGGATTACTTTTACTTTCTGTTCGGCATCCTTAATCAAATCAACTCCGAAAATTTTACTTTCACCGAGCTCGGTCCAAAACAATGGTGTACGGCATTTACGACCGTACAAAGCCTCGTAAAGTGCCATCTTAATACTTGATTGAAAACTATTGTTGTAAGCGAATTCAATCAAAGGTAAATACCGTTCCCATGAACTACTGAACTCGAGGATGCAACATCTCAACATATCCTCAAGTATCTGAATTATCCGCTCGGATTGACCATCGGTTTGGGGGTGAAAAGCAGTGCTAAAATGCAGCTTGGTACCCAAAGCTTCTTGCAATTTCTTCCAAAATCGTGAGGTAAATCTCGGATCTCTATCCGACACGATAGAAATAGGTACCCCGTGTAATCTCACAATCTGAGAAACATACAATTCGGCTAGTTTATCCAATGAAAAATCCGTACGCACGGGGATAAAGTGAGCCGACTTAGTCAGTCTATCAACCACAACCCAAATCGCATCCTTCTTACTTGTTGACAATGGCAGTCCGAACACAAAGTCCATTGTGGCTCGATCCCATTTCCACTCGGGTATCATGATCGGCTGAAGTAATCCTGAAGGCACTTGATGTTCCGCTTTAACTTGTTGACATATTAAACATCTCGAAACAAAGTCGGAGATGTCTCGTTTCATACCATGCCACCAAAACCAACGTTTCAAATCGTTGTACATTTTCGTACTCCCCGGGTGAATTGACATTCGGCTACAATGGGCTTCGTTCAGAATCATCGAAATGAGTCCTGAATTCCTTGGAACACACAACCGACTTCTAAACCTCAAACAATCATCATCATCAATTTGAAACTCCGATTCCTTGTTCGGAACACACTCAGCCCGTTTTGCAACCAATTCATCATCGACTTTCTGAGCTTCACGAATTTGATGAGTCAATAATGGTTTGGCTTTTAATTCAGCTACTAACACATTGTCGGGTAGAACAGACAAATGCACATTCATCGCTCGTAAAGCAAACAACGACTTCCGGCTTAAGGCGTCCGCAACCACATTAGCCTTTCCCGGGTGGTAATCAATGACAAGCTCGTAATCTTTCAACAACTCAAGCCAACGTCTTTGTCGCAGATTCAAGTCCCGCTGAGTCATCAAATATTTGAGACTTTTGTGATCCGAAAATACATGGCACTTCTCACCAAACAAATAATGTCGCCATATTTTCAAAGCAAATACGATGGCAGCTAGTTCGAGATCATGGGTCGGATAATTTCTCTCGTGTGGCTTCAATTGCCTCGACGCATAGGCCACAACTCGACCTTCTTGCATCAATACGCAACCCAACCCAAGTAGGGATGCGTCACTATAAATGACAAACTCTTTACCTGATTCGGGTTGCACTAAAATTGGAGCTTCAGTCAAATGAGTTTTTAGTTGATCGAAACTTTTCTGACATTTCTCCGTCCATTCGAACTTAACATCCTTTTGAAGTAGCTTCGTTATTGGTGTGGCTATCATCGAGAAAGCTTTGACAAATCGTCGGTAATAACCGGCGAGCCCCAAAAAGCTCCGAACCTCAGTAATATTTCTTGGAGGCTTCCAGTTAAGTATGGCTGAAATTTTGCTCGGGTCAACTCGAATACCCGATGCGGATACCACATGACCCAAGAAGCTAACCTCTCTTAACCAGAACTCACACTTACTGAACTTAGCATATAACTGCTTATCCCGCAACATTTGCAACACTAGTCTCAGGTGCTCAGCATGTTCGGTCTCATCTCTTGAATAGACCAAGATGTCATCAATGAACACAACTACGAACCGATCCAAATATGGTCTGAAGATCCGATTCATCAAATCCATAAATACTGCAGGGGCATTAGTGAGCCCAAACGGCATCACTAAGAATTCGTAGTAACCGTACCTCGTTCTGAAAGCAGTTTTGGGTACGTCCGAATCTCGAATCCGCAACTGATAATAACCCGATCTCAAATCTATTTTTGAGAACAATGAGGCCCCTTTAGTTGATCAAACAAATCATCAATACGTGGTAACAGATATTTATTCTTTATCGTCACTTTATTCAGTTGACGATAGTCAATGCACAACCTCATGGTTCCGTCCTTCTTTTTCACGAACAATACTGGTGCACCCCAAGGTGAGAAACTTGGCCGAGCGAAACCTCTATCCGTCAATTCTTGCAACTGAGCTTTCAACTCTTTTAACTCGGTTGGTGCCATACGATACGGAGCTATCGAAATCGGCGTAGTCCCAGGTACAAGCTCAATACCAAACTCTATCTCCCGAACAGGTGGTAAACCCGGTAATTCTTCAGGAAAAACATCCGGGTATTTACAAACCACCGGCACAGATTCGGGTTTCCTTTCTAATTCTTGGTCATCCAGTACATACGCAAGGTATGCTTCGCACCCTTTTCTTACATATTTCTGGGCCAACATTGAGGATATTACAGTTGGCACCCCATCCAAGTCCGTAGACTCAACTCGGATTACTTCGTTATTCGCGCACCTCAAATCAATAGTCTTGCTTTTGCAATTCACAACAGCATCATGCACGGTCAACCAATCCAACCCGAGAATAACATCAAATTCATCAAACGGCAAAAGCATCAAGTCCACCGAAAAACAGGAACCTCGGATTACTAGGGGACATTTCTTGCACACTTTGTCGACAAGCACGTAACGACCCAAGGGATTTGACACCCGAATTACGAACTCAGTAGACTCAATAGGTAAAGTCTTACTGGATGCTAAGGTTTCACATATGTAAGAATGAGTAGAACCGGGGTCAATCAAAGCAATTACATTAGTGTCAAAGAGAGTAAAAGTACCGGTAATAACATCAGGCGAAGAAGCATCCTCGCGGGCACGTATAGCATAAGCTCTAGCAGGCGCACGAGCCTCGGATCTGGTCGTAGCATCTCTAGATCCTCTCTGACCACCACTAGCATTGCCCGTATTTCTAGATGGTCTACCTCGAGCAGTGGTAGCACCCGGTTTCCCACTCTGATTTACATTCTGTTCAGACAGCCTCGGGCAATCTTTAATGAAGTGGTCAACTGATCCACACTTGTAACAGGAGCGGTCATGGAATCTACAACTCCCCGAATGCCATTTACCGCAATATCGACATTCTGTTCTGTCTTGACGTTCATTCCCAACACTAGCGATCGAAGTGCCTCGGGTACCCATAGGGGGTCGATCACGGTCTCGTCTAAAAAGGCCAGAAGTGCCTCTAGACCGGCCCACATCATCTCGAAATTTCTTCGATGCTTGTTGAAGAGACTTTCCCGAGGATCTTTTACGAAACTCCCCAGTTCCCACATCAACTTTTTGTTTTTTCTTTTCTAAGCTCTTCGGCTTTACAAGCTCGCTCGACAAGTACTACGAACTCTCGTATTTCAAGAATGCCAACGAACATTTTTATATCTTCATTCAGCCCATCCTCGAAGCGTTTACACATGATAGCCTCGGACGAAACACATTCCCGAGCGTATCTACTAAGTCTAACAAATTTTCGCTCGTAATCAGTAACTGACATAGAACCTTGCTTAAGCTCAAGAAATTCCTTCCGTTTTTGATCAACAAATCTCTGACTGATATACTTTTTCCGAAACTCAGTTTGGAAAAACTCCCAAGTTACCTGCTCTCGGGGCACAACAGAAGTCAGAGTACTCCACCAATAGTAGGTAGAATCGCGTAGCAAGGAGATAGTACACTTTAGGCATTCATCGGGTGTACAAGATAGCTCATCGAGTACCCGGATAGTGTTGTCCAACCAAAATTCAGCTTGCTCGGCATCGTCGCTATCCGTAGCCTTAAATTCAGTGGCCCCATGTTTTCGGATTCTGTCAACTGGGGGCTTATTTGACCTTATTTGGTCAGTTACCGGAGGTATTGTAGGTGCGGGGGTTGTATTAGTCGGGAATGGAGGTTGTGGAACAGCCGTATTAGTTCGAATGTATTGGTTGAACCAATCATTCATCACTCTATAGAAAGCTTGTCTAGCTTCATCATTCGGGTTACTAGCATTAGGTTGAGAGTCCACCGGCGCTGTCCCTTGTGCGGGAGCAGGCGCTACACTCTCAAGATCATCAGCTACCGCTCGGTCGGGATCGGGATCCATTACAATAAATAAACACATTTGCAAATGTCAGAAATCACCACACTATCAATTAATCACATAAAATGACATGTATAGCTAGACCCCAACACATTACGGTAGTCCTAGAATCGACTAAACCGTAGCTCTGATACCAATCAAATGTAACACCCCGAACCCGAGACCGTCACCGGAGTCGAACACGAGGTGTTAACAGACTTTTAAAAATTTTCCACACACTGCCAATCTGCGTAATAGTCGCTTTAAAAATCATATCTTGAGTTTCACAACTCGAAAATTTGTTTCGTGATTTTTCCCTGAAACTAGACTCATATGCCCATCTACATAATTTTTTTTAGAATTTTTGGTCGGGCCAATTAGTACAGTTTATTAGTCAAAGTCTCCCATGTTACAGGGATCGACTATCCCGACCTTTGTGCATTACAACTTGGATATCTCCTTGTACAGGGCTCCAATACTGATACCGTTCATTTCTAATGAAACTAGACTCAAAGGGGAATCCACACATATAAGGCATGACTTCTAATTATCTCTGGATAATTTATGGTGAATTATCAAAGTCGAAACAGGAGATCCAGAAACCATTCTGGCCCTGTTTCACGAGAACTTTAATATCTCTTAATATACTGTCCATATGATTTTTTTGTTACTTTCATATGAAAATAGATTCATCAAGGTTCGATTACACAATTTATTCACTATTTAACTCCATTCCTACAAATTTTTGTGATTTTTCAAATCCACACCACTGCTGCTGTCAGCATCTGTTTTCAAGGTAAACTTTACCTGTTCCGTGGTTACCATGGACCAACTAGGGATTCGTCATACATGGGTCCACATATGATCATATTTAGCCATTCCAATGGCTGATCAATTGCCCAACACTTCCATTCCAAACCATAGTCACATCATGAAATCATATAAACATACATAAACACAAATGGTCTAATGCCATACTCCACTTCTACAAGCCATTTTCGCATGGCTGTACACACATACATCACAAAAAGTACTTAAAACAACAAGGGGTAGTCCTATACATGCCATATCCAGAGTTCAACAAAAAGAGTACCAAAAGAGCTTTGATAGTGTGGATGACTTCGACTTCGTTGATCCCGAATCCGATAGCTAACGAACAAAATCTATAAAACAGAGAGCCAAAGCAACCGGGTAAGCAATTTAAGCTTAGAAAGTTTCAAGTAATGAAATCGGCTTTGATTAAAGTATTACATTCACATAGCTAACTGAATCACTTTATTGATACACATTCTCATAATCATACTTACTTCACACTCCATCAACATATATACACACAAGGTATCAACCTATCTAAAAGCCGAAAGTTCGTTAGCCGATTGCACGAATACTATTTAAAACGAATCGACTTTTTCGAAGCACATGCAAACATACCTTATCGTTCGGGTTAGTCGAGCGTATTAATTGAATTAGTTACAGCACAAAATGCTCACATTCAAACCCAAGTCTCTTCGAAATTTAGCCGGATATAACCGCAAGCACAATTGCCTTCGGGTCTTAACCCGAGTATAGCAACTCGCACGAATGCCTTCGGGTCTTAGCCCGGATATACAACTTGCATAATTGCCTTCGGGTCTTAGCCCGGATTTATCAACTCGCACAAATGCCTTCGGGTTTTAGCCCAGATATATCAACTCGCACAAATGCCTTCGGGTCTTAGCCAGGATTTATCAACTCGCACAAATGCCTTCGGGTCTTAGCCCGGATATATCAACTCGCACAAATGCCTTCGGGTCTTAGCCCGGATATATCAACTTGCACAAATGCCTTCGGGTCTTAGCCCGGATATATCAAATGCTCATGCACACATATATCTATAATCTTAACACATCCATATCTTATTTTCGTTACTAAGGCTCAAACACAAATCATTTATTAAACCTTTCAAATTTCGGCTCAATAGCCACTCACAAAGAGCCTGATTTCGATTGGCTTTATAACTTAGTCTCTATGCACATTCGACTATCCGTCATAGTATGACTAATCATTTCAATATAATTCAAGTAGGGTCATTCCTCGAAGACTTACCTCGGATACTTTGAATAGTTGTGGATAGACTACTCGATCACTTTTTCCTTTCCTTTATCAGATTTTGACCCCCTTGGCTCTTGAGCTTGATTCAACAAGTAGATTTTATTAAATAACTTATCAAATTAGCGATTCGATTTAATACATGTATACCATACAACTAAGTACAAAAGATGTTATTAACTAGATATTAAACATCAAACATATGCTCTACTCATGTACCAACGAACATGATACTAGCTCAATACCATGCATAATCGAATTTATTTAGCATCATTTAGTTTTATATAAATACACATATCATCCCAACTCGACACAAGAGTCAAATTCATCACTCAAACATTCACACCAATCTATTTGAATATCTTGGCCGAAACCCTCAATTGGCTAACATAGCCTTAATATTTCAATATAAACATGTATACATCAAAGGCAATTTAAAAGACTTAGCCCTTATACTCAATAATGAAACCAACCCGTATACCTAATTATTTAACACATCACCTCCAAATGCATATATTAACTAACATATATCCAATCCACATGCCAAGTTACCATGAATAAATTAAACTTATATATATATAGATAACCTTTCACACCCTTGTATCTAGTGTCATGAGAATAGCCGAATGTCCAAATTAACCAAGCTTAAAGATTTAACCTTCAACACTTTAATGATCCACAACCTATTCTTCAAGGCTTCAATTATAAAGTAATTAACATTTATACTCTTGTGCCGAATTAGCTAACACTTATAGTCCATAGCCGAATCTCTTGATGATTAAGCCTCCAATTATTCATTTCAATTACCCTTACATTTTTACTTATCAAAGCCGAAACCCATACATGACATTACTCATATCATTCAAACTCACCTTCTAAAAAAAATCATGAACAATGCCGAATCCTTAAGTGTTCAAACCCTTAATTTACTCAACACATTCTTCATCAAAACTTAAAGGAAATAATCAAATTCCTTCTTTAATAACCATGGCCGAATGCTCCATCCATCCATCAAAAATTCCAAGTTTTTAAATGGGCTAATATGGAGCTAGCTAAATGACTTAAACTAAGCTTAAAATTTCAAAACTAACAAAATTTTACTAACCTTCTCAAGCTTCAAGTGACCGAATGCTACCCTCCTATCTTCCTCTCTACAATCGGCCAAGAAGAACAAGGTGATAACCTCCCTCTTTCTTTTTTTTTCTTTTAGTATCCTTAGTATTTCTTTTATTATTTCTTTTCTTTTACTTAAAATAATGACCACTTCATGGAAATTTACCACATAGTCTAATATATGCTCCATCATGGCCGGCCACTATGCACACAAAAGGAGTATGTGACATGCAAAGCCAATATTTTCACTACATGCTTAAATAGGTCCTTATAAATTAACCTATCGCATTTCAAAAGTGTCACACATAAGTCCTATTAACTAGGTTCACATGCAATCGACTAAATCGAAGTTTAAAACTTTCACACATTCATATTCACATATTCTAGACAATAATTATCACATCCAAATACTTCGGTGTCTCGGCTTAGTGGTCCCAAAACCACTTCCCGACTAGGGTCAATTTAGGGCTGTCACAAATACGAACTTTAAAAAAAATTACACTTTTGCCCCTAGGCTCGGGAATTAAACTTTATTCCTTATTCTTATGTTTTATAACATGCTGATCACTTTTCCCTTCTATGGCAACATCAAATTCTCTCTCTAACATATACTTGTGACTATTAGGTATTTTGCCGATTAAGCCCTTTTACTCGTTTTCACTAAAAACCGAGTAGCACAAGTTGTCTAACATAATTTAAAACCCAATATTCTATCATAAAACATCAAAATACACAAATTTCACCTATGGGTATTTTTCCAAATATAAACCCTAGGTTGAATTATTGCTAGCATAAGCTTAATCGAGCTTTCGGGATTCCAAAAACATAAAGAACATTAAAAACGGGGCTTGGAATCACTTACTATGGAGCTTGGAAGCTTGAAACAAACCCTAGCTATGGAGAACCCTTGAAATTTCGGCCTAATGAAGAAGATGGACAAAAATTGGCTTTTAATTTTGTTTTTAATTCATTTTAATAACTAAATGACCAAAATACCCTTACTACTAAACTTTCCAAAAATTCCTTCCATGTCCTAATTTTGTCCATGAACTTAAAATTGGTCAAATTTCTATTTAAGACCTCCTCATGTTGAACATGAGTTTTCATAAATACCCTCAGATTATTTTTATGCATTATGTTTGTGAGAAGTTGAACATGAGTTTCCTAAACCATAGTTTTTTTTTTAAAATGCCATGTTTCCGCAACTCAATTTTAAGTGACAAGTTTTCATAAATCCTATGTTTTAGGTAAAGCTTCTGCAATTGAAAAGGGACTTTACAAAGTAATTATGGTTTTTCATTTTAAGGAAGGGTTTTCAATGAAAACAAAGTTTTTGATAAAACACTTCAATGTGACACGCCGGATCTGGTCATAATGTCCGGGCCAGGTTTGGGGTGTTACAGGTGCCATCTGTATACTGGACTGTTAGCTATTATTATATGCCAACTTTGCTAAAAGCAAGTAGTCCTCCTAACTGCCTTAGAAATCTATCACACAACTCCTTAACATATCCTCCAGTATCTAAATCACCCTCTCAGACTGACCATCTGTCTGAGGGTGGAACGCAGTACTGAAGTCCAACCTTGTACCCAAAGCCTCGTGTAACTTTTTCCAAAATCGAGACGTGAAGCGAGGATCCCTATCAGATATTATGGAAACCGATACCCCATGCAGTCTCACTATCTGAGACACATACAGTTTAGCCAGCTTCTGCAACGAGTAATAAGTACAAACAGGTATGAAATGGTCAGATTTGGTCAATCGATCCACGATGACCCATACTGAATCCTTCTTAGTAGGCGTTCAGGGTAGCCCACTTATGAAGTCAATAGTCACTCTTTCCCATTTCCAAAGCCGAATCTTAACTGGCTGAAGCAACCCCGAAGGTAACTGATGCTCAGCCTTAACTTGCTGGTAAGTCAGACATTTAAAAACGAAGTTGGTAACTTCACGCTTCAGACCTGGCCACCAATACAACTCACGAAGGTCTCGGTACATCTTATTCCTGCTGGGATGCATTGCATAAGGGCTACTATGCGCCTCTCGTAGTATAGACTACCTCAAATCAGTATCCTTTGGTACACAGACTCTCCTACGGGAACACAATACCCCTTCGCTATTTAGGCCAAAATCTAAAGTTTCCCCATTCTCAACTTGTCAGAATCGAAGACCCAGTGACTTATCCTCCAAATGTTTACCCTTAATCTGCTCAATCCACATCGGTTTACCCTGAAGTTCGGCCAACAGACTGCCATCATTAAATAAGCTGAGGCGAGCAAACATCGCCCTCAAATCAGTCATAGTCCTACGGCTTAGTACGCCAGCCACCACATTGGCCTTACCAGGATGATATTCAATCTAATAGTCATAGTTCTTAAGCAGCTCAATCCATCTACGCTGCCTAAGATTTAATTCCTTCTGAGTGAGGAGGTACTTGAGGCTTTTGTGATCTGTGTAAATGATACACTTCTCAACATACAGGTAATGCCTCCAAATTTTCAATGCGAATACCACCGTGGCGAACTCCAAGTTATGTGTCGGATAATTCACCTCATGAGTCTTACGCTGGCAAGATACATATGCCACCACCTTTCACTCTTGCATCAACACACAACCCAAACCAATATGTGATGCATCGCTGTAGACAGTAAACTCTTTCCCAGACACTAGCTGTATCAAGATAGGAGATTCAGTCAGAACCTTTTTAAGCTTCTTAAAACTTTCTTGCTGAGCATCAGTCTAGTTAAACGGCACACCCTTAACAACAACTTAATCAGAGGTGCAACAATCAATGAAAACCCCTTAACAAACTGTCTATAATACCCTAGTAGACCCAGAAAACTTTGAATCTCAGATATCGTCTTAGGCGGCTTCTAATCCAGAACAACTTTAATTTTTCAAGGATCAACCCTAATCCTTTCAGAAGATACCGCATGGCCCAAAAAAGTTACCTCTCGTAACTAGAACTCACATTTACTGAACTTGGCATACAGTTCATTCTCCCTCAGAATCTGCAGCACAATTCAGATATGTGCATCGTGGTCATCTTCAGTTCTTAAATACTGTAACAGTTTGGTTTTGACCTTAGTCAAAATAGTGGTTTAGGGACCACAAAATCTGAGTTAGAAAAATATTTTTAATATTATTTTCTGTGTCTATGATACGTAAATTGATATGTGTGAAAGTTTCGTACTAAAATTTAACTGGTTGTGTACTTAATTTGCAAAAATGGCCTAATCGCATAAAATGTAAAAGCTATGTGCTAGATATTTAAGTGCTTATTTGAGTTGGCTTTCTAGAGTAAAGGTCCTTGTGTGGTTATTTAACCATTGGAGATTTGAATGGACAAAAAAAGGGGCATGTGTTAGATGAATTTTTAATGGTTAATGAAAGGATAAAATGGTCATTTAGATTTATGTTAATAACAATAAAACAAATGCATGTAAATGGATCATTTTATGTCCATTATGAACTGAAAATACAAAGAAAATAAAAGAAAAAGAACACCTAGGGTTCGGCCATTGTATTCCTTGATTAAGGTATGTTTTTGCTTCGATTTTTGATAATTTCTACGTTTTTGTGATCGTTGCTAAGTGTACTATAAATCCCATGCTTTAATTTATGATTTTGATGATGATTTTGAAATATACCATGGATGAATTCATGAGTTTTGTGTTGTTAAATGGTAAATTATAGAAGGTATGTTTTGGATTAACATATGTTGTCTTTGAATTTTTGATGAAATTGAGTAAATTGGGCTAATTTGTAAAAATGTTATTTTGAGGGTTTAAATATGAAATAAATGAAATGTGTGACCTAGTATGAGTTCTAGGAGAATTCGGCCAAGCTTGTGTATATGCAAATTATGTGTATTTTGTGATTTTGTGAAAGAGGGACTAAAGGGTCAAAATGTGAAAGCATTAGGACTAATTTGCAAATTGTCCTAAATATGTGTTTATGGATTGAATTGAATTATTTGGTGAATACATATAGATCAAGAAAAGAGGAGTTCGAATTTAGATTGAGGAAAATCGAAGATTATAGAATAAACGTTCGAGTCAACACCTTCAAGTACGAGGTAAGTTCGTATTTAAAATGTGATGTTAAGTAAGTTTTGATGCCTTTACTCTACATGGGTTGTATATAATTGAATTGGATAATATGGAGATGAATCAGAAGCTTTGGCACTAAGTGTGCGATTTAAACTAGCTTTGGCACTAAGTGTGTGATTTAACTAGCTTCGGCTACTTGAGTCGCTAAGTGTGCGATACTGACTTAGTCTCGATTATTCGAGATGGCACTAAGTGTGCGAAAATATTTAGCTTCGGCTAACCTTATAGCAATAAGTGTGCTGATGTGTAAAACACGAATAACTTATGGAAAGTCTTATAACATTCAACATGAGGTAAGTACAAAAGTGAATAAGTACGTGAAGCTTCAGGGATGTACAATGCCTAAGTTGTAAATTATGTTGTGTATATGAATCTCATTAAGTTGATATAGTTATATGGATTGAAATTGTACAGTTTGGTAGACCACCAGTTAACAAGATTAGAAAATATGGAGCTGAAGAATTCCAAGCTTCAACAAGTGATGATGCGGAAAAGGTTGAGTTCTGGTTAGAGAACACAATAAGAATGTTTGATGAATTATCCCTGAGTCCCGAAGAATGTATAAAATACGTTGTTTCACTTTTGAGAGACACGGTGTATCATTGGTGAGAGACTTTGACATCAGTGGTCCCGAGTGAACGAGTTACATGGGATTTCTTCCAAGTTGAATTTCGAAAGAAATACATCAGTCAGAGATTTATTGATAAAAAACGTAAAGAGTTTCTTGAGCTTCAGCAAGGCCGTATGTCTGTTACAGAATACAAGCGAGAATTTGTACAGTTGAGTCAGTATGCCCGTGAATGTGTATCTTCAGAAGTAATAATGTGCAAGAGATTTGAAGAGGGCTTGAATGAAGATATTCGCTTGTTGGTTGGAATTCTGGAAATCAAAGAATTCGTGGTGCTCGTTGAACGAGCATGTAAAGCGGAAGATCTTGGGAAAGGGAAAAGAAAGGCTGAGTTCGAAGCTAGAGATGTATGAAAGAGATCATCGGGCAAATCATTTCAATCTGGATCCAAGAAGTTTAGAGATGATAGCAGTCATTCAAACACTAGTGTGGGATATTCCAACAGAGACCGTGTTAGATCACAATTGAATTACAAATCTTCAGCCACGTCTGTTGCTAGTGTTGATAATGCAAAGAATAAAAGGCCTGAATGTGAGCATTGTGGAAGACAACACTTTGGTGAATGTTAGGGAAAAAGTAATAATTGAGCTTTGTTATAGTTCTGGTTCGAGAAACCATTTTATTAAAAATTGTCCAGATTTAGCTGGAAAAGATAATGTTCAGAATCTGAGACAGAGTGGTAATGTTTCTCGAGGTAGACCTCCCAGAAATTTAGGAAATGTAAGTGGTAGTCAGAGAGGGACAACAGTTGTTAGATCTAAGGCTCGTGCACCTGCTAGAGCATATGCTATCCGAGCTCGCGAGGAAGCTTCATCGCCAGATGTGATTACGGGTACATTTACTCTCTATGATAGTTCTATGATTGCTTTGATAGATCCTAGATCAACACATTCGTATATATGCATGAACTTAGTGAACAGTAAAATTTTTCCTATAGAGTTTACTGAATTTGTGATTAGAGTTTCAAACCCCCTAGGCAGATGTGTTCTAGTTGATAAAGTCTGGAAGAATTGTCCGTTAATTTTTGAGACAATTGTTTTTCGGTTGATCTGATGTTATTACCTTTTGATGAGTTTGATATAATTTTGGGTATGGATTGGTTAACCTTTCATGATGCTGTGGTGAACTGTAAATGGAAAACTATTGATTTGAGATGCAAGAATGATGAAATAGTTAGAATTGAATCTAGTGATTTGAATGAATTGCCTACTGTAATATCTTCGATGAAAGCATTGAGTATTGTGAGAAAGGGTTGTGAAGCCTACTTTGCTTATGTGAAAGATTCTGATATTCTGAAGACTGCTTTCAGAACGAGGTACGACCACTATGAATTTTTAGTTATGCCTTTCTGTAACACCCCAAACTCGGCCTAGACGTTATGGCCGAATCTGACGTGCCATGTTGGAGTTGAAAACCCACGTTCCATTTTAGTGTTTTAAAAACCATATATTTTGTTGAGTTAACAAAGTGTATGGAAGCTGGGCACCAGGTAGGTATCTGAGACAGAGGAGGTGAGCCATGAAGGCTGCTTAAGTACCAAGCTCTTTGATTGGGTCCAATCCTAGACATGCCCACAACCATAGCCACACTTTGTTATATCGAGTTTAAATTTGTTTAAGTGGACGACTTTGATAAATCAATTAATCGCAGTGTTGAGATATTTTGAAAACAAGTATCATTTTGCAAACACGTCCTAAGTCTAGCCCATTTGAATAATTATCAACCAGGTTTAAAGTTATTAAAAATAAACTAATCCCGAAAAGAAATAAAAGAAAAGTTAAAATGGCCTTATTACAACCCAAAAATAAATAATAATTAAAGGAAATTTAATGAAAACCAGCGCTTGTTTAAAAGCCTAAAGACGATCATCGTGGCTACTCTGAATCCCCTCCAGCCCAAGTCCCCACATCAAGGCTCACCTGCAAGGTTAAGGAAAGGGGGTGAGTTTGGAAACTCAATGTGCAACAAGCCCCTTTTAGAGCCCAAAACAATGACAGCCTGTTGGGTCTAAGCCCAAATCCAATCTCAAACATGTACTGGGCCATAGCCCCTTTTCATATTTCATATTTCATAACACTGGGCCAAAGCCTTTTCATATTTCATATTACTGGGCTGAAGCCTTTACTGTAAACGGTATGGCCCATAGGCCCATTTCAATATCACATATAATGTCAATGAAAGAATGCAAGCCCAATTGGGGAGACTACTCAACCCACCATCCGCTACTCTCCACTCGTACCAACCAGCACACCATGTGGGGATTAACTCGACCCACCCCGCCATAACTCTCCACTGGCAGCATAGCTGCTTTATCATATATCTGGAGGCCTAGCCTCTTTTAATAACTGGGGCAAAAGCCCTTTTAATAACTGGGGCATAAGCCCTTTAATAACTGGGGCATAAGCCCTTTAATAACTGGGGCATAAGCCCTTTTGATAACTGGGGCATAAGCCCTTTTGATAACTGGGGCATAAGCCCTTTTGATAACTGGGGCATAAGCCCTTTTTCACTTCCTCCATTCATATAAAAACCCAACCCAATGCATTTATGATTACATCACATGCATATCATACATATCATGTGCATATCATACATGTCATGTGCATATCATACATACCATGTTTATCAAAATCCCATGTATTAAATTCATACATAAACCCTAGGGATATAATAGTCATTTTTACCTAAGGGCAAAACGGTCATTTTCATGTTATAAGGGTAATCTTGTAAGTTTACCAAAAATTAGGGTTTCCATGTTCATTAACGGTTACTAACAATTCATGGGTGCAAACAGTGATTCTGGCCCATTTTTTAGCGAGATCGAGTTATTGGGCCTAAAACCCCTAATGGGCCCTACTTAGCCAATTTCGTCATCTAGACCCATTTAGCCTATATCCACAACAGTATTAATAGTCTTAACATGCAATTTAACAGATTTCCGTTTTCTACCAATTTTACCTAAATGGGCCCGAAAGCCTATTGGGCCCTATTGCAGCCCCTCGAGGCCCAACTTACCGTGAATGCCAAAAACCACATTCTTACCGTTTCCAATGTTTCTGATCATCATCTCAATGAATCTAACTAACTAATGAGTGTTCGCTTGCTCACGAGTCCTGTTTGGCGATATTCCTCGATGAGATCTCCTACATGATTTCTCCTATAATCCATCGTTAATAATCAGCTTCCCATAATTGAACCAAACCAAAAATCATCTAATACTAATACTTACACATTCGACCACCATCCATAATGGCCCTAGGAATCTTACCTTTGTCGCGATTGATGACTAGGTCTAGCCACTCCGGAGATCCAAGCTACTCCAAGTCGACACTACACCTTGCTGCTACTCCACTAAATAAACCACAAAAATATTAAAAGAAGACCCCATAAGGCCTATACCCATATTCGGCCACCTCCCTAAACTAGAGGGGTTTCGGCTTTTGGCCAAAAGTTACTCTAGGAATTGTTTAGAGTTCGAGTACTTACCACAGTCTTACTCTTCTTGAATCCGGATGCCTAAAAGGTAAAGGAATTGAATGCCAACAATTGAAAAGGAAGGAAAAGGTTGCTGGTCACAAAGAAATGGCACCCCCTATCTTCACTAATTTTGGCTTTTGCGGTATTTCGGTAGAAGTAGAGATTAAGGAAAGAAATAATAAATGAGTAGAGGAAAGTAATGGGCTGGTTTTTGAAAAAGAAAAGGGAGAAAAGATGAGAGGAAAGATGGTAGATTCGGCTAGGGAAGAAGAAAGAAGAGAACAAACTAAAACAAAAGAGAAAACGGCACAGCTAAGACCCTAATGCCGAAATTGCTAACCTAATACCCCTCTGCTGAAATCCCCTCTCTAATCCCTTCAAATCGGCTAGGCTCTATCCCTTTCTCAAATCCCTAAAATCTCTCCCCTTATCCCTCCTTAATCCATGCATCTTGACTATTTTAAACTCTCTCCCATAGAGTTCCATCCAGCTTTAAACTCTAGCATGCACAAGCATAAAAATAACATTACCTTTGCCATTCCAGGGAATTGAACCCAGGTCTTCCTCTATGCTCCACACGCCACCTTTTTAGGAGCTTAGTGGCGTCACCCTTGCCACTTTACCAAAGCTCTTTTTGTGATACACTTTACCCACAACTTAATATATGGGCACCTAGCCAGAACCCCTAACTCCTAAGTCCAAAATTTAAAAATTCTACCGGGTTTTGGCCAACTCATGGGCCTTCCATAAGCCCATTTACATACCCAAATTATGAATTCCATAATCACATACCAAATTTTAGAAACTTACTTAAAATATCAAGAATCGCGCAAAACCCGAAAATCAGGATGTTACACTTTCGGATTAACAAATGCGCCTGCTATTTGTATGGATTTGATGAATAGAAATTTTAGACCATATTTAGATCAATTTGTTGTAGTATTCATTGATGATATATTGATTTATTCACCTAATGAATCTGAACACACCGAGCATTTGAGAATAGTGCTACAGACTTTGCGAAATAAATAGTTGTATGCACAGTTTAGTAAATGTGAATTCTAGTTGCGAGAAGTTGTTTTCTGGGTCATATTGTATCAGCTTCTGGTATCCAAGTTGATCCAAGAAAGATTTCAGCTATTCTGGATTGGAAGCCTCCGAGGAATGTATCTGAAGTCTGTAGTTTTTTGGGACTTTCCGGTTACTACAAACAATTTGTAAAAGATTTCTCTATGATAGCAACTCCATTGACAAAATTTCTTCAGAAAGATGTGAAATTTGAATGGTCTTAGCAATGTCAGAAAAGTTTTAATCGGTTAAAAGCTCTGTTAACTGAAGCTCTAATGTTGGTACAACCTGAGTCGGGTAAAGAATTCGTTGTTCATAGTGATGCTTCGTTAAATGGACTCGGTTGTGTTTTAATGCAAGAAGGAAAGGTTGTTGCTTATGCTTCGAGACAATTGAAGCCACATGAGAAAAACTATCCAACGCACGACCTTGAATTAGCTGCCATTGTGTTTTCTTTGAAGATCTGGCGTCACTATCTGTTTGGTGAGAAATGTCACGTGTTTTCTGATCATAAAAGTCTAAAGTATTTAATGACGTAAAAAGATTTGGATTTGCGACAGAGAAGATGGTCAGAACTGCTAAAAGACTACGAACTGGTGATTGATTATCATCCGAGCAAAGCTAATATTGTTGCTGATGCTCTGAGTAGGAAATCATTGTTTGCGTTGCGTGATATGAATGCTCATTAAGCACTGTCTGATGATACCTACTGAATGAAAGAAAAACCCTTGTTTTTACAACAGATTATCGAAGGTCAGAAAGTTGATAATGAGTTTATGACTAAACGAACTCAGTGTAATTTTGATTCTGATTCTGAATTCTGGATAGATGTTGATGACTGTTTGAGGTTTAGAAATAGACTTTGTGTTCCGAGATATCCGAAGTTGATTCGGATAATTCTGATTGAAGCTCACAGTAGTCAATTATCTGTGCATCCAGGCAGTACTAAAATGTACAATAACTTGAAACAACATTATTGGTGGTCCGGAATGAAAAGAGATATCTCTAAATTTGTTTCTAAATGTTTGATTTGTCAACTAGTTAAAGCTGAACATCAAGTGTCATCTGGGTTACTACAATCGATTATGATTCCGGAGTGGAAATAGGATCGAGTGACCATGGACTTTGTGCCGGGTTTACCTCTATCTCCGAGAAAGAAAAATGCCATTTGGGTTGTAGTTGATCATTTGAAAAAATCAGCTTATTTTATTTCAGTTCGATATGATTATTCGCTTGATAGATTAGCTGAATTATACATTTCTGATATAGTAAGATTGCATGGTGTATGATACGAGCACGCCCCGCGAACTTTATCGAACAAGCCTGTCAAGCTGAGCATTGACATGTTGGCAAGCTGATCCCGGCTCGTTTCCAGCTCCACGAGCTCCGTCCAGCTCAAATCCAGCTTCTTCGAGTTCAATCCAACTTGCCTGAGCTAAACTGAGCTCACTCCTAGCTCATATTCAGCTCACGAGCTAAACCTTAGCTCAACTTTAGCTTAGGAGTTTAATCTCAGCTCAACTTTAGCTCATGAGCTAAAGCTTAGCTCATTTTAGTGTAACTCGGTTTCGTCTTTAAGCATTAAACTTGTCTTATATTAATATTTGTTATTAATATGTCATAGATATCACATAACTTAAATGTGTTCACATTGTGCTGAATTTATGTGTGTTCACATGATGTCTTATGAATTGGTTTATTTCTTGTAGGTACAATGCTCATGGACAACGCAATGAATACTTGAAGAAACATCTCTTTTGGACATCCCACATGCATGAATGAACAACATTTAATTAGGTGCATGTATGACCAGATTCAAGGTGTTTACAAGTTCATGTATTTGTCAAATACATGAATGCACAAAATACATGAATGTTTGGGTTCAAATGCACATTCGGTTACATGAATGATGAAGATTCATGGATGAATTTATCTAGAAGATCCAATCCCTTTGCACGGTACACATGCATGCATGGAAGGAAATTAATGCAAGTTCATGTAGGGCTTGGTGCAATGTATGAAGAGGTGCATGTAGAATTGAGGTTCAATGGACGGCATTTAAGGGAGTACATATATTGGAGACGTTCATGCAAGTAGGGGCTATTTAATGTTCATGTTTTTGAAGGTTCATGGACCGAATTTATGGAAGAACATACATTGGGACGTTTCATGCATGAACCATGCATTTTCAAGCTAACCATTCAAGTATTCAAGGTGTATTAAAGCTTCATTCGACCAAGGGGGATGATGGAACATTAAAGGGCTGCACATTCATTGATATTCATGATTTTTCTTCTAGAATTATCTAGGTGTTTATGGCTGAATTTCTTAGCTTCTAAGCTTGTCCATTCAGCTACTTTTATTTAGGCTATAAATATTTGTTATTTCATTTTGTAAGAGGTTAGACTTTTCACTTAATGAAACTTTGTTAAACTTTTATGGAATTTGTGAGATTTCTTTCTCTCATATTTCGTTGAGGACTTCGTTGGCTTATCTAGGAAGCCTAGTGGTGTCAACCCTGTTCTTCACTATCCCGAACTTATCACTATCAAATAGTGTGGCGTTCACCTATATACCGAGGTTCCTACTTTGCTAAGTAGCGGGTCGAGGTTTATCACTTTCATCCTCCACCTTGAAAGCCTATAAGCATTTGGGTCGATATTTTCTAATATTGGTTCGTGCCTGCTTTGAAGAACCCTTTTCTTCCATATCCATCCTCTATTTACTTCTTTCACTTTCCCTTCCAATTTAGCCGAACCTATACATATTATTCTTATCCATAAACCATCATAGAACCATTATACATAGCTTCCGTCCTATTTTTCCATCAACTTCATTTCAAAATTAAATTGAACGATAGTTTCTCGTAGACGATCGAGCAACTCAGCATATGACTCGACTCTCCCCGAGGCGGTTCGTATCATTTGGTATCAAAGCTACTAAAACGAGGAGTTTGTGCGACGAAATCATTCCCCGAGTTAGTCCAAGTGTATGCAAGTAAGTAGGATCCGAAAAAAAAATTCGTATACCGAAGTTTTCTCATTTTGATTAGTTTGTTATTGTTACTATAAAAACAAAAATCTACGCAGCCGAGGAAAAAAAATCGTGTACAAAAGTGTTTCTATTGTATTTAGGTTGTCAATATAGTACAAAAAAATTATTATACAAGTATAAAAAAATTCAAAAAAAATTCGGAAAAAAAATCGAAAAAAAATTCAAAAAAAAGTTTCAAAAAAAAAGATTTGTGCAATTCGATGGTTGCTCGAATGTCAAAGCCCTTGATTTGAAATCATTCCCGGTCCACCTTCTGTTCTAATCTCATATAATCTCATACACACAACACTTTTTACCCAATTCCCTTATTCTTTCAACCAACCCTAAACCTATACGCGTCTCCCTTGTTACCCTATTGAAACTGACCCCTAAGCCTACGATAAAGCCTTGGCAAGTCCGACTACGAAGTTGTGAGAGAAAAGATTGAGAGGTAAAAGGTACGAGCGAGTGAGATCATTCAAGCGAAGGTAAAAGCCAAACGAGTGTAAACACGAGCAGGAGTGACACCTTTTCCTTCTTCTTTCTAAGCGAAATTGTGAGGTTTGTGCAACAAAAATCATGTCACGCGAAGAGTTCACCGAATCGGAATACCAATACTTGGTTCAAGAAATGCGAAGAATGGCGACTAAACGAGACCAAAGTGATCGAGTTTCTTCAAGTCGTAAAACGGAACCAAGAACCCCACGGAGATATACCCCCGACTACTACCTGAAAAAAGTTCCAATCGTGATTCCTTTTCGCCATCTACGTCGAGACAAAGAGATTCATACTATGACTCATATTCATTAGTGAATTCGAGAAGTGACATCGATCGAAATTCCTTTTCATCAAGAAATTCGAGATGATGAGAAGCCGATTATGATTTTGATTCATTCCAAGATGGCATTCGAAGAGAAAGACATACTCCTACTAGATCTTCAAAGAAAACTTACTCGGAGTATTCTTCACGAAGTTTTGATTGTGAATCATACGTAAATAGTTCTTCATCTTTTGAACAAGATTTGTATTCTCATCGTTCTTTTGTACATTCTTGTAAAGAGAAAATAAAGAAAAGAAAAGAAAAAGCAAAAGAAGAAAAAGAAAATGAAATAAAAAGAAAAGAGAGGCAAGAGGCAAGTAAGAGAGAAAATGAGTGAATCTTGAGAGAACTTGAAAAAGCCTTTGAAAAACAAAAAGAAAATGAAAATGAAAATGAGATTGAAAAAGAGAATAAAAAAGAGTTTGAGAGAGAAAAAGAATGTGAACAAGAAAAAAAAGTGGAAAAAGAAATTGAGATAAAAGAAACGAGTGATTCAAAAGAAATAGAATCGAGTGAGAAAACAAGTGAGCAAGTGAGGATTATTTCTACTAACCCACCTGTTCGATCTTCTCGTGAGTTAACTTTTCAGGTTCCTAGAAGTTTGTGCGACCAATTCCATCTACATTACCTTCCAAACGAGAGGTGTTTTAGGTTGTTCGAAAAAGGTAAGTTTACGAATGACAGCCACCCACTTGCAATTGAAGGTAAGAAAGGTAAGGATTCCTTATTTATTGATTCGAGGCCGTTTGAATACAAAGTTACTCATATAGATTTTTATGGCCTTATTTTTGAAAATCTTCCATCTTTTGATTTGGTTAATTACTATTCACATATGAATGTTAATGATGTTGTTTCAAAAGATGACATGAAGATTCCTTCCTATGACATGTTTTATAACGACAATTCTGTTGATTCTGTTAGATTGGTTAATCCTGTGCAAATTGTGAATGTGTGTGATAACAGTTTTTCACGTTTTGATTTGTTTGATTATAAAAATTCTTTGAATTCATCTTTCTTTTTAAACGTGCCTATTCAAATGATTTGTGATGGATTTGAATTTCTGAAATGTTGTATGAGCACAACTTCTTTGCTCGATATATGCGTTAAAAGATTTTTGCATGAAGTAATTGATCTGTTTGACTTTGTTCTTCAAGATAAATCTTTGAAATTTTGTGTGAGATTTCCATGCGTTGATCTATCTGTTCGAGTAGAAATTACGATGCAAGATTGTTCGAGTATTTGCATGTTTAAGTTTCCTTTGATTTACTTGCATGATAACATGTTGCATCATTTCTTTGGTGATAAAATGAATATGCTTGGTTGTGCCAATTTTTCAAGTCTGATTGAACGAATGAAATTTGAATCATGCGATGAGTTGATTATATTTTCCTTATTTAACATGTTGCCTGCTAAATCAAATGATGAAGTTCGTGTGTTCAAGCCTGGTATTTGCTACATGAATTCATTTTATGGAAACATTAAGCACTTTGCATCATTTGCAATCAAAATATGTTTGCTTGATGTTCAAACTTTTGATAAGAAGGTGAAATTCAATGATTTGGGTTTCAATTTTGATTTATTTATCAATCACCTTGTTTGGCTACATCTGAAATTTTCGTTTCATTTCGAGAAGGTAAGGCCAACCTATGTTTTTGGAATTGAATCAAATTTCCATGGTAACTTTCCTTTTCCATTTAAGTCCATAGTTTTCGATAATACTAACTAGTCTTATTTTCGTGAATTCCACCCCTCGAGGAGCAAGACATGTCATGGTGCGTCACCACCTATTCAAATTTATCAGAGTAATAGGTTTGTCTTACGTTATCTATCCAAAGAGAGAAGATTCATTTTGACCGAGAAAGGTAAACCCAATCCTCAATTGTCTTCTCTTCATATTCGTCAAGGTAAGTCATCTAAAAATTTTCAAATATCTTTGCTCAATTCGATTGAAGTTGAAAATTTCCTTGATTTGTTGTTTGGAAATTATTTATACTGTGAGGAGATGGATTTTTCCTTTTGGCATTGTAATGATGTAATTATTATGTTGGAATTTGGAGACACTCCTCACGTTGTTCAAAAACGAAAGGAAGAGTTAGCATACCTTTGGCCATGGCATACCTTGCATGAGCAAGACAAAGGACCAAATGAGTTGCTATATTCGATTAAAGAAATTAAAAGGTTTTGGAGGAGGAATAATGTCTTTAAGTGCCTGCTATCATTTTCAACCAATTATCCCTTGATCCAACTTAGTTTTCATGTTTGCAACGATGGTCTAACGAAACTCTTCGATAAATTTACGTATGCTTGCTTTGACCAATTGAGATTTTTGGCATATGTTCGATTGAATGAATTTTTTATGAACTATCGAACACATTTGAATCTGACTCCTTTGAGTTTCTTGTTACTGGCTGTGGTAAGAATTTTTCAGGTTTGTGTGACATCTTCCATCCCATTTGATCGAGGAAAGCCATGCACGAGTCAAAGTTCTCCCATGGACAAACAGCTTGACTTGAGGACAAGTCGCCTAAAAGAGGGGGGATGATAGAGCACGCCCCGCGAACAAACATTCATGTATTTTGTGCATTCATGTATTTGACAAATACATGAACTTGTAAACACCTTGAATCTGGTCATACATGCACCTAATTAAATGTTGTTCATTCATGCATGTGGGATGTCCAAAAGAGATGTTTCTTCAAGCATTCATTGCGCCATCCATGAGCATTGTACCTACAAGAAATAAAACAATTCATAAGACATCATGTGAACACACATAAATTGAGCACAATGTGAACACATTTAAGTTATGTGATATCTATGACATATTAATAACAAATATTAATATAAGACAAGTTTAATGCTTAAATAAATATGTGCAAATTTTATTTAATGCATTAAAGACAAAACCGAGTTAAACTAAAATAGTGTGGCGTTCACCCATATACCGAGGTTCCTACTTTGCTAAGTAGCGGGTCGAGGTTTATCACTTTCATCCTCCACCTTGAAAGCCTATAAGCATTTGGATCGATATTTTCTAATATTGGAGTGCCTGCTTTTAAGAACCCTTTTCTTCTATATCCATCCTCTATTTACTTCTTTCACTTTCCCTTCCAATTTAGCCGAACCTATACATATTATTCTTATCCATACACCATCATAGAACCATTATACACAGCTTCCGTCCTATTTTTCCATCAACTTCATTTCAAAAGTGAATTGAACGATACTTTCTCGTAAACGATCGGGCAACTCAGCATACGACTCGACCTCCCCGAGGCGGTTCGTATCAGTGTGCCATTGTCTATAGTGTCAAACAGAGATCTGAGATTCACATCACGATTTTGGAAGAAGTTGCAAGATGCTCTGGGTACTAAATTACATTTTAGCACAGCATATCATCCGCAAACAGATGGCCAATCTGAACGGATTATTCAGATACTTGAGGATATGTTGAGATGTTGCATTCTTGAGTTTGAAGGTACGTGGGAACAATATTTACCTTTGATTGAATTCGCTTATAATAACAGTATTCAGTCGAGCATCAAAATGGCACCATAAGAAGCTTTATACAGTCGTAAATGCCGTACACCTTTATATTGGATAGAGCTCAGCGAAAATAAGATTCACGGGGTTGATTTGATAAAAGAAACTGAACAGAAAGTGAAAGTGATCTGAGATTGTTTGAAACCAGCTTCTGATCATTAGAAATCATATGCAAACTTGAAAAGAAAAGATATTGAGTTTGATATTGGTGAGAAAGTGTTTACAAAAGTATCTCCGTGGAAGAAAGTGCTTCGATTTGGTAGAAAAGGCAAATTGAGCACGAGATTTATTGGGCCTTATGAAATCATTGAGTGAGTTGGGTCGGTTGTTTATAGATTGGGGCTACCATCTGAGTTAGAAAAGATACATAATGTGTTTCATGTATCGGTGCTTCGATGGTACAGATCTGATCCTTCACATGTAATTCTTTCATCTGAGATTGAAATTCGGTCTCATATGACCTACGAAGAAAAGCCGATTCGAATCTTATCTCGAGAGGTTAAAGAGTTAAATAATAAGAAGATTTTGTTAGTTAAAGTGATCTGGCATTAGCACGGTATTGAAGAAGCAATGTGGGAGCCTGAAGATGCTATGAAACAACAATATCCAAATCTTTTTAACGGTAAGATTTTCAGGGAAGAAAATCCATAAGGGGGGAGAATTGTAACAGTCTAGTTTTGACCTTAGTCGAAATAGTGGTTTCAGGACCACAAATCCGAGCTAGAAAAATATTTTTAATATTAATTTCTATGTCTATGATACGTAAATTGATATGTGTGAAAATTTCGTACGAAAATTTAACTGTTTGTGTACTTAATTTGCAAAAAGGACCTAATCGCATAAAATGTAAAAGCTGTGTGCTAGATGTTTAAGTGCTTATAAAAAGCTGTGTGCTAGATGTTTAAGTGCTTATTTGAGTTGGCTTTCTAGAGTAAAGGTCCTTATGTGGTTATTTAACCATTGGAGGTTTGAATGGACAAAAAAAGGGGCATGTGTTAGGTGAATTTTTAATTGTTGAATGAAAGGGCAAAATGGTTATTTAGATTTATGTTAATAATAATAAAACAAATGCATGTAAATGGATCATTTTATGTCCATTCTTAATAGAAAATACAAAGAAAATAAAAGAAAAAGAGCACCTATGTGACAGTCCTAATTAGACCCTAGTCGAAAAGTGGTTTCGGGACCACAAAACCGTGTTTTATAAATAATTAAAAGTTATATTCTATGTTCATGATGTGAGTAAATGCATGTGTGAAAGTTTCAAGCATTAATTTGGTCATTTTTAAGTGAATTTATTAAAATGGACTTATATGAAACACTTTAGAAATGTGATAGTTAATTTTTATAATGGTCTATTAGTGCATGTATTAAAAAGAGTGGTTTTGCATGTCAATTTACCCATAATATATATAGTGGCCGGCCAAGAAATGATGATGCTCCACTAATTCTATTTTAATATAATTTTTAAGTTAACAAATGATTTAAATAATTCTAATAAAATGAATTAAAAAAAAAGAAATGATAGGGATGAATAATAGAAGAAAGAGAAGAGAGAAAGGGTGTTCATCTTCTTCTTCTTCTCTCAAAGCCGAAACAAAGATGAAGGAATAAGGGGAAATTTACCCCAAAGCAATTTAGCATTTTTCTTTAGCCAGTAAGAGGTAAGTTTTGAATTGTTGATTTGGTTTTATGATATGTTAAGTTAATAATTGGATGCACTCTTGGTAATGTCAAGAAAGTTGAAACTTTTATGGTGGTTTAGGCATCATGCCATGAATCTAAGTGTTACTATTAGAGGTTATTTTCATGTTGTATGGAATAAAAGGGGGATGATAGTATGGAATGAAGATTTTTGAATAAGTAGTTTAGTAGCACCTTGTACATTCGGTTATATTGAGACTAATTGGAATGTTAATTTCTTTCTCTATGATTATTTTCCTTGTATGTTAAATGGTTCTTTGATAGGGCCGAATGAATTATGAAGGTCATAATAAGAATGTATGAAGTTTAAGGTGCGAATTTTAGTCTTGGTGATATGGATAATTCGGTTGAAATATCGAGTATGGGAGTTACCATTTTAGGTTAAGATCAAAAAATGATTAATAGGCATTAAAAGGTTAAATGTATGAAATTTGAAGTACAAGAACTTATAGGTAATTACATAGGTAATGTTAAATTTAATTTGGTATATTCGGCCATATAGGTGTATATGTTTGTGATATTATTTTTAACTATCTATAATCGATTAAAGGAGTAATATTGGCTTATAAGGTTGAGTTGATTCATGACTTTGTATATTAGAATTAAATTACCTGAGATTAAGTAGTGGTAGTACATTCGGCCTTGAAGCATTAATCGAACATTAGTTCAGGTTTTAATGTTTTGAACAAGGATAGTTATGAAATGAAGTGAAAATCATTAAATTATACATATAAGTATCCAGCAAGGTAATTAAACTACTAAATGTATTTATTCTAGATCAAGAAATCAAAGGGGGAGAATCAAACAAGGGCAAAGCAAAGACAATTGAGTAGTCGATTGGGAATCATTTTCATCCAATATAAGGTTAGTCCTTAAGCATTTTTGTAAGGTTTATTAGTTTGTATATAAATAATACTAGTGAATCATAAAAGAATTCCTTTTGATAGGTATTCTTTTGGAGTGATTTTCCTATTTATTAATGTGACCATATGTGCTATTTGAATTAAGTAAATTGCCTTAGCATAATGAGTTAACATATGGCACTATGTGTGCGGAATTAAGTGGCACTATGTGTGCCGATTTGGATGTTGAAGCATGAGAAAAAAATCCAATGCACTATGTGTGCGGTTTACTATGGCACTATGTGTGTGAGTGTAATAAGCACTATGTGTGCAAATTCGGTTGATAATATAAAATGTGCATGAAAGAACGAAGTAATAGAACTATTAACTAAAATATCGAATTTGAGACATGTGCTGTGTATGTATAAATTTATCTAGTGCATCATTGTTCCATGCTTTGAGGAAATGGATCTAAATCAATTGGGTTGTTTTGGCATTTGATTTGATTGTAGGACTTGGCATGAGATTGAACCGAAAATCTAAGAAATTATAGCATAGTTCGGTATGGTTGGAGTAATTGATTTTGCATTATTTGTTTTCTCTAATGATCTTTTATTAATGGACGGTAGTGTAATGCTTATGACTTACTGAGTTATATACTCATTTGGTGTGTTTACTTGTTACTTATTTAGGTTTCTTTGATCCATTTTGTGTACTCGAGACCATTGTCGAAGTCATCACACCAGCTTGCAACTTTTTGGTACCTCTTCTTAGTTGGTCTAAGAGAACATTTCGGCATGTATAGGCTATTATGTTTTTGTTTGAACTTTGTTATGTATACTTTTAGCCATGCGAATTTGGCTTAAATGTTAAGTTTGGATTTGGTTATATTTAATCATACTATAACTTGTCTTGCCTTTAATGTTTAATGCTTTTAATGAATGATATATATATATAAATTATACATCTGTTTGAGGGATTGAAAATGCTATTAAAATCTTGACTATGTATTTTTGAGTGATTCGATTAGGACATGTTTATATAAGTGATTAACTGCGATATGGCTATTGTATATGATCTTAGTTTTTATAGTGAATTAGCATAATGGATCGTTCGGTTATGTCTAAATATAACATGCTATCGTATGATATGGTTGTTATATGATATAAACTCATGTAATGATTTTGATTGAACTTGATAATGATTGATTATGTGTGCTGGCCATATATGAATAAGAATTGTATAGAGTGGTAAAAATGGATTATGCGATATTAAAGATGAATTTAATGAAATGAAGATGATGGAAGTAATCTCATAGAAACTTTACGATTAAGTATTTGATTCGATAATATCTCGTAACTCGTTCCAGCGAGGAAAATGGGTTAGGGGTGTTACATTTTATTGGAATCAGATCTATGGTTTAGTCGGTTCTAGGACTACCATATTGCGTATGAGTCTAGCTATACATGCCTTAATGTTAGTATTTGATAGTGTGATGACTTTTGACGGTCGAAATTATTGTTTTGATTAGTAAATGGAACCCAATCTAGAGGGAACCTTAGCGGATGACGTTGAAAGTGTAGCGGCTGCTCCTGCGCAAGGGACACCACCTGTTGAGCCTCAATCATCCGCGAATAATCAAGATGATGGGGCAAAACAAGCCTTCTTTACCATGATGAATGAGTGGGTCGCACAATATGCCCGAACTAACCCAGCTGCTCAACCATTCCTGAATTTAAATAATCCGCCTCAGGTGCCTATAATACCATCAATTACTGATCCTGTAAGGCTGAGTAAACCTCTTGTGGATTTGATTAGGAAGCGCGGGGCTGAGGAATTCTGAGACATAGCTACTGATGACGCTGAAAGGGCCGAGTTTTGGCTTGATAACACCATCCGGGTTTTTGATGAGCTATCTTGCACACCTGATGAGTGTTTAAAGTGTGCCATATCTTTGTTACGAGACTCAGCCTACTATTGGTGGAGACCCTTGATTACTATAGTCCCGAAGGAATGAGTTACTTGGGATTTCTTCCAGACGGAATTTCGAAAAAAGTATATTAGTCAACGGTTCATCGATCAAAAGCGTAAAGAATTTTTAGAACTTAAGCAAGGTCGTATGACAGTATCTGAATACGAACGTCAGTTTGTAAGAATCTGTCGATATGCTCGGGAGTGTGTAGCTGATGAAATTGCCATGTGTAAAAGATTTGAAGAAGGATTGAATGAAGATTTAAAGCTACTAGTGGGTATTTTAGAGATAAAAGAATTTGTAACACTAGTTGAACGAGCTTGCAAGGCAGAAGAACTTGGAAAGGAGAAAAAGAAGGCTGAATTTGACGCTAGAGACTTTCGTAAAAGATCGGCGGGTAAAACTTCATTCTTGGCTGTAAAGAAGTTCAGGGAAGATACTAATAAATCGAAGATGACTGCAGGAATTTCTATTAGAGAGCAACCATCAACGACTCTCGAGCTACTTCGGTTGCTAGTGTGGGTAACAATCGCCAAGAAAAACCTGAATGTCCACAATATGGAAGACGACACGTAGGTGAATGTTGGGGTAAGTCTACTAACAGGGCCTGTTACAAATGCGATTCGAAGGATCACTTCATTAAATATTGCACGGAACTTGATGAGAAAAATAAGATGCAAGGTGCAAGACATAGTGGAACAACGACTAGAGGTAGACCACCGAGAATTTCAGGAGGTAGGGGTGGTAGTCAGAGAGGGACTTCTGATACGGCTGTTCGATCTGAGACTTGTGCTCCTGTCAGAGCTTATGCCATTCGCGCACGAGAGGAGGCATCATCTCCTGATGTTATCACTGGTACTTTCACTCTCTTTGAGACTGATGTGATTGCATTGATTGACCCTGGCTCTACTCATTCATATGTATGTGAGACTTTAGCATCCAGTAAGACTCTACCTGTTGAGTCTACTGAGTTCGTAATTCGAGTGTCAAATCCTTTGGGCCGATATGTACTTGTTGACAAAGTGTGTAAAAAATGCCCTCTAATAATCCGAGATTCCTGTTTTCCGGCCGATTTGATGCTTTTACCATTTGATGAATTTGATGTTATTCTTGGTATGGATTGGTTGACCGTACATGATGCAGTGGTGAGTTGCAAAAGAAAGACCATTGATTTGAGGTGTGCAAATAATGAGATAGTCCGAGTTGAGTCTACTGACTTAAAGGGAGTGCCAGCAATAATATCCTTGATGATTGCTCAGAGATATGTGAGAAAGGGGTGTGAAGCATATCTTGCGTACGTATTTTATAGCAAAGAGGTGGAAAGGAAACTTGAATCAATACCAGTGGTTTGTGAGTATTCAGATGTTTTTCCTGAGGAGTTACCGGGATTACCACCTGTTCGAGAGATAGAATTTGGCATCGAACTTGTACCTGGTACCACACAAATCTCGATAGCTCCGTATTGTATGGCACCAACGGAATTGAAAGAATTGAAAACGCAGTTACAAGAGTTGACGGATAGAGGCTTTGCTCGACCGAGTTTCTCACCCTGGGGTGCACCAGTATTATTCGTGAAAAAGAAATATGGAACCATGAGAATGTGCATCAACTATCATCAGTTGAACCAAGCAACAATAAAGAATAAATATCTGTTACCACGTATTGATGATTTGTTTGACCAGCTAAAGGGAGCATCAGTATTTTCAAAGATAAATTTGAGATCAGGTTATTATCAATTGCGAGTTCGAGACTCAGACATACCTAAAACTGCTTTTAGAACAATATACGGTCACTACGAGTTCCTGGTGATGCCGTTTGGACTCACTAATGCCCCTGCGGTATTTATGGACTTAATGAATCAATTTTTCAGACAATATCTGGATCGGTTTGTGGTTGTGTTTATAGATGACATCTTGATTTATTCACGAGATGAAACTGAACATGCTGAGCATTTGAGATTGGCATTACAGATGTTACGAGACAAGCAATTATACGCAAAATTCAGTAAATGTGAGTTTTGGTTGAGAGAGGTTAGCTTTTTGGGGCACGTGGTATCTGCATCGGGTATTAGAGTTAATCCGAACAAAATTTTGGCCATACTCGATTAGAAGCCTCCGAGGAATGTTACTGAAGTTAAGAGCTTTTTGGGACTTGCTGGTTATTACCGACGGTTTGTAAAGGGTTTTTCGATAATAGCTACATCGCTGACAAAACTACTTCAAAAAGATGTTGAGTTTGAATGGTCAGAAAAATGTCAGGAAAGTTTCGATCGATTAAAAACCTGTTTAACTGAAGCTCTAGTGCTAGTACAGTCGAAATTCGATAAAGAGTTTGTTATTTACAGTGATGCATCCTTGCTTGGGCTAGGTTGTGTGTTGATGCAAGAAGGTCAAGTTGTGGCTTACGCGTCGAGACAATTAAAGTCGTATGAGAAAAACTATCCGGCCCATGATCTTGAATTAGCGGCCATAGTATTCGCCTTGAAAATATGGCGACACTACTTGTTTGGAGAGAGGTGTCATATTTATTCGGACCACAAAAGTCTTAAATATTTGATGACTCAAAGAGATTTGAATCTGCGACAAAGACGTTGGCTTGAGTTGTTGAAAGATTATGAACTCGTCATTGATTATCAGCCGGGAAAGGCTAACGTGGTTGCCGATGCTTTAAGTCGTAAAGTGCTGTTTGCTTTGAGAGCGATGAATGTTCACCTGTCTGTTTCATCCGATAATGTGTTAGTAGCAAAATTAAAGGCCAAACCATTTTTGATCCATTAAATACCTGAATCCTAGAAAGTTGATGCTGAATTGGTTGCTAAACGAGTTGAATGTGCTTCAAATGTGGACTCAGAGTTTCAGATTGACGACAATGATTACTTGACGTTCAAAATTCGATTATGTGTTCCAAGAAATTCAGAACTTATTTCAATGATTTTGAGCGAGGCTCATAGTAGTCGAATGTCAGTTCACCCGGGGAGTACAAAAATGTATAACGATCTGAAACGTCAATTTTGGTGGCCTGGCATGAAACGAGACATTTCTGACTTTGTTTCAAGGTGTTTGATATGTCAACAAGTGAAAGCAGAATATCAAGTGCCTTCAGGATTACTTCAGCCGATCATGATACCCGAATGGAAATGGGATCGAGTAACGATGGACTTTGTAACTGGCTTACCGTTGACACAGAGTAAGAAAGACTCAATCTGGGTTATTGTTGATAGATTGACGAAGTCTGCTCTTTTTATCCCTGTTCGTATGGATTTCTCGCTCGATAAATTGGTAGAATTATATGTCTCCCAAATTGTCTGATTGCATGGAGTACCTATTTCTATTGTGTCGGATAGAGATCTGAGATTTACATCGCGATTTTGGAAGAAATTGCAAGAAGCATTGGGTACCAAGTTGCATTTTAGCACCGCTTTTCATCCCCAGACTGATGGTCAATCTGAGCGGATAATTCAGATACTCGAAGATATGTTGAGATGTTGTATCCTAGAGTTTTGTGGTTCATGGGAAAGGTATTTGCCTTTGATTGAATTCGCTTACAACAATAGTTTTCAATCAACCATTAAGATGGCACCTTACGAGGCTTTGTATGGTCGTAAATGTCGTACACCCTTGTTTTGGACTAAACTTAGTGAAAGTAAAATTTTTGGGGTTGATTTAATTAAAGATGTTGAGCAGAAAGTAAAAGTAATCCGTGAAAGTCTGAAAGTAGCATCGGATCGTCAGAAGTCATATGCGGATTTAAAAAGAAAAGACATTGAATATCAGGTTGGAGACAAAGTGTTTCTTAAAGTTTCACCTTGGAAAAAGGTGCTCAGATTTGGCCGTAAGGGCAAATTGAGTCCTAGATTCATCGGGCCGTATGAAATATCTGAACGAGTTGGACCAGTCGCATACCGATTAATTTTACCCCCTGAACTTGAAAAGATTCACAACGTCTTTCATGTCTCTATGCTTCGACGATATAGGTCTGATCCATCGCACATAATTACTCCATCTGAGATCGAGATTCAATCTGATTTGAGTTACGAAGAAGAATCGGTTCGCATTTTAACACGTGAAGTAAAAGAATTGCGAAATAAGAAAATCCCATTAGTGAAGGTACTGTGGCATAAACACGGGGTCGAAGAAGCTACTTGGGAACTTGAGGACTCTATGAAGGATCGATATCCTAATTTGTTTGCTGGTAAGATTTTCGGGGACGAAAATTCCTTATGTGGGGGAGAGTTGTGACAGTCCTAATTAGACCCTAGTCGGAAAGTGGTTTCGAAAAAATTGAGTTTTATAAATAATTAAAAGTTATATTCTATGCTCATGATGTGAGTAAATGCATGTGTGAAAGTTTCAAGCATTAATTTGGTTATTTTTAAGTGAATTTATTAAAATGGACTTATATGAAACACTTTAGAAATGTGATAGGTTAATTTTTATAATGGTCTATTAGTGCATGTATTAAAAAGAGTGGTTTTGCATGTCAATTTACCCATAATATATATAGTGGCCGGCCAAGAAATGATGATGCTCCACTAATTCTAATTTAATATAATTTTTAAGTTCACAAATGATTTAAATAATTCTAATAAAATGAATTAAAAAAAAGAAATGATAGGGATGAATAATAGAAGAAAGGGAAGAGAGAGAGGGTGTTCATCTTCTTCTTCTTCTCTCAAAGCCGAAACAAAGATGAAGGAATAAGGGGAAATTTACCCCAAAGCAATTCGACATTTTTCTTTAGCTAGTAAGAGGTAAGTTTTGAATTGTTGATTTGGTTTTATGATATGTTAAGTTAATAATTGGATGCACTCTTGGTAATGTCAAGAAAGTTGAAACTTTTATGGTGGTTTAGGCATCATGCCGTGAATCTAAGTGTTAGAATTAGAGGTTATTTTCATGTTGTATGGAATAAAAGGGTAGAATTAGAGGTTATTTTCATGTTGTATGGAATAAAAGGGGGATGATAGTATGGAATGAAGATTTTTGAATAAGTAGTTTAGTAGCACCTTGTACATTCGGTTATATTGAGTGTAATTGGAATGTTAATTTCTTTCTCTATGATTATTTTTCTTGTATGTTAAATGGTTCTTTGATAGGGCCGAATGAATTATGAAGGTCATAATAAGAATGTATGAAGTTTAAGGTGCAAATTTTAGTCTTGGTGATATGGATAATTCGGTTGAAATATCGAGTATGGGAGTTACCATTTTAGGTTAAGATCAAAAAAATGATTAATAGGCATTAAAAGATTAAATGTATGAAATTTGAAGTATAAGAACTTATAGGTAATTACATAGGTAATGTTAAATTTAATTTGGTATATTCGGCCATATAGGTGTATATGTTTGTGATATTATTTTTAACTATCTATAATCGATTAAAGGAGTAATATTGGCTTATAAGGTTGAGTTGATTCATGACTTTGTATATTAGAATTAAATTACCTGAGATTAAGTTATCTTAGTAATGGTAGTACATTCGGCCTTGAAGCATTAATCGAACATTAGTTCAGGTTTTAATGTTTTGAACAAGGATAGTTGTGAAATGAAGTGAAAATCATTAAATTATACATATAAGTATCCAGCAAGGTAATTAAACTACTAAATGTATTTATTCTAGATCAAGAAATCAAAGGGGGAGAATCAAACAAGGGCAAAGCAAAGACAATTGAGTAGTCGATTGGGAATCATTTTCATCCAATATAAGGTAAGTCCTTAAGCATTTTTGTAAGGTTGATTAGTATGTATATAAATAATACTAGTGAATCATAAAATAATTCCTTTTGATAGGTATTCTTTTGGAGTGATTTTCCTATTTATTAATGTGACCATATGTGCTATTTGAATTAAGTAAATTGCCTTAGCATAATGAGTTAACATATGGCACTATTTGTGCGGAATTAAGTGGCACTATGTGTGCCGATTTGGATGTTGAAGCATGAGAAAAAAATCCAATGCACTATGTGTGCGAGTGTAATAAGCACCATGTGTGCAAATTCAGTTGATAATATAAAATGTGCATGAAAGAACGAAGTAATAGAACTATTAAATAAAATATTGAATTTGAGACATGTGCTGTGTATGTATAAATTTATCTAGTGCATCATTGTTCCATGCTTTGAGGAAATGGATCTAAATCAATTGGGTTGTTTTGGTATTTGATTTGATTGTAGGACTTGGCATGAGATTGAACCGAAAATCTAAGAAATTATAGCATAGTTCGATATGGTTGGAGTAATTGATTTTGCATTATTTGTTTTCTCTTATGATCTTTTATTAATGGACGGTAGTGTAATGCTTATGAATTACTGAGTTATATACTCATTTGGTGTGTTTACTTGTTACTTATTTAGGCTTCTTTGATCCATTTTGTGTACTCGGGACCATCGTCGAAGTCATCACACCAGCTTGGAACTTTTTGGTATCCTCTTCTTAGTTGGTCTAAGAGAACATTTCGGCATGTATAGGCTATTATGTTTGTGTTTGAACTTTGTTATGTATACTTTTAGCCATGCGAATTTGGCTTAAATGTTAAGTTTCGATTTGGTTATATTTAATCATACTGTAACTTGTCTTGGCTTTAATGTTTAATGCTTTTAATGAATGATATATATATATATTATACATATGTTTGAGGGATTGAAAATGCTATTAAAATCTTGACTATGTATTTTTGAGTGATTCGATTAGGACATGTTTATATAAGTGATTAACTGCGATATGGCTATTGTATATGATCTTAGTTTTTAATTTGATTTAGCATAATGGATCGTTTGGTTATGTCTGAATATAACATGCTATCGTATGATATGGTTGTTATATGATATAAACTCATGTAATGATTTTGATTGAACTTGATAATGATTAATTATGTGTGCTGGCCATATATGAATAGGAATCGTATAGAGTGGTAAAAATGGATTATGCGATATTAAAAATGAATTTAACGAAATGAAGATGGTGGAAGTAATCTCATAGAAACTTTACGATTAAGTATTTGATTCGGTAATATCTCATAACTCACTCCAGCGATGGAAACGGGTTAGGGGTGTTACAACCTAGGGTTCAGCCATTGTATTCCTTGATTGAGGTATGTTTTTGCTTCGGTTTTTGATAATTTCTACGTTTTTGTGATCGTTGCTAAGTGCACTATAAAGCCCATGCTTCAATTTCTTATTTTTATGATGATTTTGAAATATACCATGGATGAATTCACGAGTTTTGTGTTGTTAAATGGTAAATTATGGAAGGTATGTTTTAGATTAACATATGTTATCTTTGAATTTTTGATGAAATTGAGTAAATTGGGCTAATTTGTAAAAATGTTATTTTGAGGGGCTTAAATGTGAAATAAATGAAATGTGTGAACTAGTATGAGTTCTAGGAGAATTCAGCCAAGGTTCTGTATATGCAAATTATGTGTATTTTGTGATTTTGTGAAAGAGGGACTAAAGTGTCGAAATGTGAAAACATTAGGACTAATTTGCAAATTGTCCTAAATATGTATTTATGGATTGAATTGAATTATTTGGTGAATAAAAGGATTAATTTTGAATACTTATAGATCAAGAAAAGAGGAGTTAGGATTTAGATCGAGGAAAATCGAAGATTATAGAATAAACGTTTGAGTCGACACCTTCAAGTGCAAGGTAAGTTCGCACTTAAAATGTGATGTTAAGTAAGTTTTGATGCCTTTATTCTACATGGGTTGTATATAATTGAATTGGATAATATTGTGATGAATCGAAAGCTTTGGCACTAAATGTGGGATTTAAACTAGCTTTGGCACTAAGTGTGCGATTTAACTAGCATCGGATACCTGAGGCACTAAGTGTGCGATACCAACTTAGTCTCGGTTATTTGAGATGGCACTAAGTGTGCAGAAATATTTAGCTTCGGCTAACCTTATAGCACTAAGTGTGCTGATGTGTAAAACACGAATAACTTATGGAGTCTTATAACATTCAACATGAGGTAAGTACAAAAGTGAATAAGTATGGGAAGCTTCATGTATGTGTAATGCTTGAGTGGTAGATGATGTTATGTATATGAATCTCATTGAGTTGATATAGCTATATGGATTGAAATTGTGCAAATACTCATAGGTTATCATTTTATGTTTATATATTATGAATGTTTTGTGTACGAGCTTACTAAGCTTTTGAAAGCTTACTCTGTATGATTACTATCTGTTTTACAGTTATCGTAGCTACCGAAGGCTCGGGGATGGTCAAGGATCGTCACCACACTATCGATCTCATTTTGGTACTTTTGAAAATATAAATATTTGAAGTATGGCATATATAGGCTAGTAGTTGTGAAGTATGTTTTGTGATGTATATATATTTAGCCATGTGATTTGGCTAATTTGGGTTTGAACTTATGGTTGAGAAAGGTTTATGGTATGTGATGTTAATTTGCAACTATGGCATGAATGATGTATGTTTTAGCATAAAGAATGGTTGATTGGGTTGTAGATGTATGTTTGTTTCCTTGTTGTAGGTTGACCCATAATGGGTGGCAAGTTGGCTTAAACCAAGCCTTCATTGTGCCACACAGTCAGGGGACACGGGCGTGCCTTGTGGCCATGTAAGAAAAATAGTATTCTCTTAAAAATTACACAACCTTGACAAACGGGCGTGTCATATGGCCGTGGGCTAAAGTTTGTAGCTAGCTTAGTATCACACGGCCATAGAACACGGGCGTGCCTATTGGCCGTGGGTGAAAGTCAGTATGGTCACCCTGTTTTGGCACGGCTGGTTCACATTGGTGTGTTTGATGCCCGTGAAAGGCACACAGCCTAGACACAGGGGCATGTAACCTTAACAAAATAGAAAAATTTTCTAAGTGTTGAAAGTTGTGAACGTGTTCGGTTTAGTCCCAACCTCTTCCTAATGCATGTTTAAGGTCTCATTGACCTAAGAAAGGGACTTATGCTGATGTTTGACTATGCTATGATGTTTGTGAAATGAAGGCGAAGTGTTTTGATATGTTTGGTAATGCCGCTTAACCCTAGTCCGGCGATGGATACGGGTTAGGGGTGTTACAAATACACCAAGATGCCATCTATAAAAACCACTGCAAATTGATCCAGATAGGGCTGGAACACTAGGTTCATTGTAACACCCCAAACCCAACCTAGACATTATGGCCAAATCTGTGATGTCACATTGGATTGTGTTTTGAAAAGTGTAGTTCTATTAGAAAAGTCCGTTTGTGTTAAAACATCATTTCTGATCTTAATGAGAAGCTAACTTATTTTATTCATTTGTTAAGTTCCATGTTTGTCCAGCAAAACTTTTTCATACTAAATCATAACTACACTTTAACACATTGTTCGTTGCTGAAGCTTTTAAAACAAGTTACGTGGTATGGTAGTTGAAAAACATTTACCTTTTGAAAACTTGAGTCTTACGGTTAAAAGATATAAGTCAATGTAAATAAATCCCCAAATAAAAATAAAAACTTAAAACGGGTTTATTACATAAAATTTACCCAAATAAAACTACCTTTACTAGAAATCAAAAACAAAAAACATAAACAGTGGTGTGGCCATCTCCAAGTCCCTCACAGCACCGACCCGCCTAAGGATTACCTGGGCAGATAAGCAGAAGAGTGAGTTTATGGAAACTCAGTGTGTAATCCCTATTTATCAAATAGTAAATCATACAGTGTAAATAGTCTGGGCCTAAGCCCTTATCAGTAGCAATATCAGTGTGGGCCTTAGCCTATTACGGTAATAGTAACATTATGGGCCTTAGCCCAATTCAGTACAGTATTAGAGCTGCAAACAGAGATCCTACCCATCCATCCTCTACACTCCACTCCGTCCAACCCTACACTCCATGTGGGGATAAAATCGACCCACTCATCCCTACACTCCAGAATATAACACCGGTTGCGGTACTAAACAGTATATGCAGCAGAGCTACCAGTATAATACACTTCCTCCAAACATATCAAACCCACCCCCATGCAACATGTCATGTCATAATATATATGTGTATGCAAAATGTCATGCTCGAATACAGTCAAATATAGCATAGGGGTATATTAGTCATTTTACCTCTAGGGGTATAACAGTCATTTCATTAGTATGGGGTCTAAGTGTACTTACTGACCCATCAGTAGGCCCACAGTCGACTTAGATGACCCATGCGGCCTTAATAGTCAAACAGAGGAAATGGGCCCAAAGCCCATAATACGGTCCATGTGGGTCGACACGCTCCTGTGGCCTAACTAGCCCAAATAATGGCCTTGGCCATGTAAACTACACAGCTGACCCAATTATCTCCACACAACATTGAGGTTTACCCGTGCAAGGCCCATGAGCTCGTGGGGCCCACACGACCCATTTCGGCCCAACGAGGCCCAAAGCGACCTAAGCCCATGAAATCTCTCCTGGTGGTCTCTAAATTCACATGCTCGCGCTTATGTATTTAGATGACCACATGAGTGAGTGTATGCCTGTGTGGCATCGATGTTACCAGTTTTCCAGATTTTTCTATTTCACAATTGTAGTGTGATTACACACCTATTCGCAAGGATGCAACAGAACCACGAGCACTCTAACCTATTTCACAAAAGCTATGGTTAGATGTCTAACAATCGAGTTGAAGAAGCCTTAATCAAACTCCCTTCACCAAAATATTACCTTTCACTTGCTAGACTAATCAATTAAAGTTTGCCTACCACTTTGCTGCAAGAACCCAATCCTTAGACCTTAATGGTTATCTGCACTCTAGTAAAAACCTTATCAACCCGCACATAAGAAAATAGTTGAACTAGCAGAACAATCGCTTACCGAAACGTAGGATATGGATTAGAAGAAAAGTATATTCAGCTCACACCACACAAAAGCCGAAAGTACCCAAAAGATAGGAGCCTTATACCTAACAACAAAATAGCCGTAAATGGAGATATTAGATTAAACCCTTAGCGCAATAGAAAAATGAAAGAAAGATAGAAAGAACAACCATGCACCTACACACCAGATCGATCGAGAATCAACAGTTCAGAATCGAGAGAAAAGAATAAGGTATTCAGCTACCCTCTTAAGATGAAAATGGCATAAGATCAAGAAGCAATCAGTCTAAGCAACAATGAGGGAAAAGAGTGGGGATCAGTTAAAACAAAAGAGTCAAATGAGGGGAAAAACAAAAGGGATTTCGGCTAAAAATGAGGGGAAAAACAAAAGGGATTTCGGCTAAAGCAACTCGATTGATGAAAGAAGGAAGGGTGTTTGGGCAAGGTTTTTGAGAGAAAGAAGAAAAGAAAATTGGCAAAACAAGAGGCTAAAAAGAAAATAAATTCAAGAACCAAAAAGAGCACGAACAACACTCGAAATCAACAAAATGGAGGATGCTACTTCCACTTCCTAATACAATCTACTTCCAAAGAAGGAATAGAGAAAAATGCCACAGTCAAAATTGAACACTAAAGGGGTCCTCTACCACAATCGAAATTCTTCAATAGATCACTTGCCAATTCGGCAATGACTCTCTCCCCCAACCTCAAATCCCACCTTTTCCTCCCCTAATCACTCTTAAAATCGCTCCCCCATCATCTCCTCATGCAACCAATTCAAACTATACTCAAATAAGTAGAGTTTCGGTCAACAACAACCTCCTACACGGCAAGAGCAGCAAAATAAAACATCCTTGTGCGCAACAAGGCTCAAACTCAAGACCTACTAGCAGCAGTAATACGCCTTTACCCCCTAAACCAACCAACTTTTTATAACATATCTTTCCCTATATTTATTTAAGAATCTTACCACCAGGAGTCAGGGTTTATTCAAGCTAAAAATCAAAATTTAGTTGACCTCTCCAACACTCCTCAGGACACTCAACCACTGAAGCAAGTACATTTATGCAACAAACATACAAAAATAAATATCTAAATTTTTGGGGCATTACAACTCTAGCCCCTAAGAGAAAATTTCGGCCTCAAAATTTACCTGGCCAAAACATATGGGGGAATTATTGTTGCATCACCCCTTCAAGTTCCCACGTGGCTTGCTCAGAACTATGACTACACCATAGCACCTTAACTAGTGGAATTGACACATTCACATCACGGTCTAAAATCTAAACCGGCTCCTCCTCAAAAATCAGATCAGGCCTAACCTCAATCTCTTCAGTTAAAATGATGTGCGCCAAATCAGAATGATATTACCTCAACATAGAGACCTGGAACACGTCACGAATCTGGTCTAACTCTGGGGGTAACTCAAGCTGATAGGTAACAATCCTACATGTTTCAGTATACGGTAAGGCCCAATGAACCTAGGACTTAATTTTCCCTTCTGACTAAACCTCAGTATCTTCTTCCATGGCGAGACCTTAAGAAACACCAAGTCTGCTATAGAATACTCAATCTCCTTATGCTTCAGATCCGCATAAGACTTCTGCCTGTCGGATGCCACCTTTAGACGATCCCAAATCAACCTCACTTTATCCGCATATCAGAAATCAACTCAGGGCCTAGAACATGCTGCTCACCCAACTCAGTCGAACAAGAAGGAGTACGGCACCTACGACCATATAATGCCTTGTAAGATGCCATCTGTATGCTAGACTGGTAGCTATTATTGTATGCAAGCTTTGCCAATGGCAAATAATCCTCCCAATTGCCCCGAAAGTCAATCACACAACTCCTTAACATGTCCTCCAATATCTGAATCACCCTCTCTGACTACCATCTGTCTTAGAATGGAACGCAGTACTGAAGTCCAACCTTGTACCCAATGCTTCATGCAACTTTTTCCAGAACCGAGATGTGAAGTGAGGATCTCTATTAGATATTATAGAAATCGGTACCCCATACAGTCGCACTATCTCAGATACATATAGTTTAGCCAATTTTTGCAGCGAGTAATCAGTACGAACAGGTATGAAGTGGGCAGACTTGGCCAATCGGCCCACGATGACCCATACAAATCTTTCTTAGAAAGCGTTAGGGGTAGCCCACTAACAAATTCCGTAGTTACGCTCTCCCACTTCCAAAGCGAAATCTTAACTGGCTGAAGCAACCCTGAAGGTAACTGGTGCTCAGCCTTAACTAGCTAACAAGTAAGGCATTTACCCATGAAGTCGGTAATTTCACGCTTAAGAATTGGCCACCAATATAACTCACAAAAGTCTCGATACATCTTGTTCCCACCAGGATGCATAGCATAAGGACTACTATGCGCTTCTTGCAATATAGACTGCCTCAAATCAGTATTCCTTGGTACAAACACTCTCCCACAAAAACAGAGTACCCTTCGCTATTCAGCCCAAAATCTAAAGTTTCCCCATTCTCTATCTGTAAATTGAGGGCCCAATGACTCATCTTCCAACTATTTACCTTAATGTGTTCAACCCACCTCAGTTTTACTTGAAGTTCGGCCAATAGACTACCATCGTTGAATAAGCTGAGACGAGCAAACATCGCCCTTAGATCAATAACAGCCCTGCCGCTCAGTGCGTCAGCTACCACATTAGCCTTACCAGGGTGATATTTAATCGAACAGTCATAATCTTTAAGCAGCTCAACCCATCTACACTGCCTAAGGTTTCTCTCCTTCTGGGTGAAGAGATACTTAAGGCTCTTGTGATTCGTGTAAATGATACACTTCTCACTATACAAATAATGCCTCCAAATTTTTAGTGGAAAAACCACTGCAGCCAACTCCAAGTCATGAGTCGGGTAATTCGCTTCATGTATCTTAAGCTGACGAGACGCATATGCAACTACCTTACCCTCTTGCATCAGCACATATCCCAAGCCAACATGTGATGCATCGCTGTAGATAGTGAATTCCTTCCCAGATTCTGGCTGTACTAAGATAGGGGCCTCAGTCAGAACTTTATTAAGTCTCTCAAAACTTTGTTGCTACTTATCAGTCCAGTCAAAAGGTACCCCTTTATGCAGTAACTTAGTCAGAGGTGCAACAATCAACGAAAACCCTCAACAAATCATTTACAATACCCTGCAAGACCCAGAAAACTTTAAATCTCAGATATCGACTTGGGTTGTTTCCAATCCAGAACCACTTTAATTTTTTGAGGATCAACCCTAGTCCCCTCAACAGACACCACATGATCCAAAAAAGTTACCTCTCGTAGCCAGAATTCACACTTACTAAATTTAACGTATAATTGTTTCTCCCTTAAAATCTACAGAACAACTCAAAGATGTGCGTCATGTTCCTCCTCAGTCCTTGAATACACCAGAATGTCATCTATAAACACCACTACGAATCGATCCAGATAAAGCTGGAACACTTGGTTCATCAATTCCATAAAAGCTGCTGGTGCATTCGTTAGTCCAAACGACATCACTAGAAACCCGTAATGACCGTAACGAGTCCTAAAGGCTATCTTGTAAACATCAGTCTCCTTGACCCTCAGTCGATGATACCCCGATCGAAGATAATCTTAGAGAAGACCTAAGATCCTCGAAACTGGTCGAATTGATCGTCAATCCTCAGTAGACGTACTTATTCTCGATAGTCAATTTGTTCAGTTGCCGATAGTCAATGCACATACGCATGGTTCCATCCATTTTCACAGATAACACCGGTACTCCCCATGGAGACACACTAGGATGAATGAACCCTCAATCTAGTAACTCTTGAATCTATGGTTTAAGCTCTTCTTGTAATATCCTGATTTTGGGCCTAGTCGGAATAGTGGTTTCGTGACCACAAAATTCGAGATAGAAATAATTATTTTATGATTATTTTGAGGTCTATGATATGATTGCATGATTGTGTGAAAATTTTGTGAAGAAATTTTATGCATAAAGTGCTTAAATTGAAATTAGAGACTAAATCGAATAATTTGCAAAACTTGCATTCTAGAAGTTTCTAGTCTGAAATTGTTTTGAAATATTAATTAGGAGGTCTTAAATAGCAATTTTACCAATTTCTAAGTCTATGGACAAAAATTGGACATGGATGGAATTTTTGGAAAGTTTAGTAGTAAGGGCATTTTGGTCATTTAGGGGTAAAATGAATTAAAATACAAAATTAAAAGCCAATTTTGCTCATCTTCAACCCCATGGCCGAATATAGCAAGGAGAAAACATGGCTAGGGTTTTTCAAGCTTCCAAGCTCGATTGTAAGTCTGTTCTAGCCTCATTTTTAATTATTTTTACATTTTTAGAGTCCCGGTAGCTCGATTAAGCTTATGCTAGCAATAATTCAACCTAGGGTTCATATTTGGAAAAATATCCATAGGTGAAATTTGTGTATTTTGGTGTTTTATGATAGAATATGAGGTTTTAAATTATGTTAGACAACTTGTACTACTCGGTTTTAAGTGAAAACGAGGAAAAGGGCTTAATCGGTAAAAATACCTAATAGTCATAAGTACATGTTAGAGTGAGAATTTGATGTTACCATAGAAGGGAAAAATGATCGGCATGTCATAAAACATAAGAAAATAGGCTGAAGTTTAATTTACGAGCTTTGGGGCAAAAGTGTAAATATGCAAAAGTTTAGGGGCAAAGCTGTAATTTTGTCAAAATATGATTTTGGGTCAATTTGTATAATGTGAGTCCTAATTAGACTATATTTTAAATGATAGAGCAAGGAAAACTAAAATTTGGGCTAAAATGGGGAAAATACCAATTGTGGACGAAATGGTAAAAGTAGCCATTTTCGCATACGAGGTAAGTTCATATGTAAATGTTGGTAACATAGTTATTATTTTAAATGTTTTAATGTTATTTAAATGATATGATAATTATTATGAAATATTATACTGTGATAATTGTTTGTTAATATGTCAAATTATGTGATATACTTGGAAAATGTGAAATACTACCGAGTATCGGTAACGGCGTTCCGTAGAAGATGGTTGAGACACATGATTGGGAAAAAGGTCCCGTTGAACCTTAGGAAAGGATTAGGATACAAGTGACATGTCACTAGGGTGTTTGGGCATCCGAACTCGTTGAGTTGAGTCCGAGTTCACTTATGGATGCGAATGTCCGAACTCGTTGAGTTGAGTCCGAGTTCGAGAGATGTAACTAGGCATCCGAGCTCGTTGAGTTGAGTCTGAGTTCACTTATGAATGCGAACGCCCAAGCTCGTTGAGTTGAGTCCGAGTTCACTTATGGGCGGGTTACATGGTAGCTTGGCTACATATGTGGCACTTTGTGCAAACTTTCCATGTATCCGAATTATATTCCGATGTGTTCAACGGGTAAAATTCTACTCAAATGGAGGAATACTCGAGATGAAAGGGACGTATTGGTAAGTGTTGTGAAATGAATACTTTGAACAAGTATGTACTTAACCCTCAGGTTGAAAACTCGATATAACAACAATATGGTAAGATGATAAATGAAAATGTCATATGAATGTCTCGGTGATGATTATGCAAATGATGTTTTATGTTTGCATATGTAGTTGTGTTACTTGCTATTTGCATGTGAGCTTACTAAGCATTTATACTTACTCCCTCCTTTTCATTCCTTGTAGTGTTGACAAGCCAGCTCGAAAATCGGGAACGGTCAGAGGCATGCTCACACTATATCCGTATACCATCTTGGCATAATGGCTTGCATATTTTGAGTATGGCATGTATAGCATTATAATCATTTTGTATATATGGTCTTATGATATTGTTATTGAGTGGTATGGAAATTCTTGGTAATGATTAGCCATTGGAATGGCTAATCATGATCATATTTGGTGTTATGTATGCTAAATTACTAGCTAATCCATGGAAAACATGAAATAGGTAAAATTTACCATAAAATAGATTCAGACAGCAGCAGTGACGTGAGTTTGAAAAATCATTAAAAATATTAGAGATACAATTACATGGTGAATAAAATATGGAATTGAAGAATTATGAGTCTATTTTCATATGGATGGAGCAAAACAGGTATATGAGTTATATTTTATGAGATGTTTAAATTTTTGTGAAACAGGGCCAGAGCAATTTCTGGATCCCCTGTTCTGACTTTGGAAATTCACCATAAATTGTTCAAAGATAATTAGAAGTCATGATTTATATTTACAGATTCCTTGTTGAGTGTAGTTTTATTAGAAATAAATGGCATAGTCATTGTGACTCTGTACAGGGAGATATCTGATTCGTAATACACAGAGGTCAGAGCAGCCAAACCCTGAAATAGTGGAGATTTTAACTAATAAACTGTACTAATTGGCTCAACCAAAAATTCTATAAAAAAATTAGTAAATAGATATATGAGTCTAGTTTCAGGGAAAATTTACGGAATTTGATTTTGAATTTCGTAACTCTAGATATAAATTTTTAAGAAACTATGACACAGATTGTTAGCTTGACTGAAAATTTTAAAAATAAATTGTTTGAGCTGTTTAAGTAATGAATTAAGTCTGTTAACACCTCGTGTTCGACTCCGGCGACGGTCTCGGGTACAGGACGTTACACTTCTAGCTCCTTTGGTACCATTCTATAAGTGGCGATAGACACTGGGGTTGTACCAGGCAAGAGCTCTATCCCAAACTCAACTTCACGGTTAGGAGGTAACCCCGGTAGCTCATCGGGAAAGACATTTGGAAAATCCTTAACTGCTCTGATATCTCTAAATGCTGAAACATTATAACCAGAGGCACTGACGTAGGTTAGATATGCCTCGCAACCCTTACGAACCAACTTCTTAGCTCTAAGTGTAAAAATCGCATTTGAGAGATAGTTTCAATGCTCCCCAATCACAATTACGTCATCACCCTTTTGAGTTCTCAGTATCATTCGCTTTCCAGCACAATCCAAATTTTCCTGATGCTTAACCAGCTAGTCCATGCCCAATATTATGTCTAATTCCCCAAAAGGAAGTTCCATTAAGTCTGCTAAAAAGACCATTCCTTGAACCTCTAAAGGTACATCCTTAAACAATTTATTCACTCTCACTGATTGCCCTAATGGACTGAACACGGTAACCTCACTCGTAGTGTTTTCAACCATTATACCCAAAGTCTCAAACACAGTGCATGCTATATAAGAGTGCATAAATCCAACATCAATCAATGCAGTATAAGGTACATTATGAATAAAGAACGTACCCATAATAACATCTAGGGCGTATCCATCCTCTAAACAACATGCAACATAAACCAGTGTTGGCTGCCTCAACTCAGTATAACCAGCATCTCTGCCCGGTCCTCCACGACCACAGCCCATACCATTTCCACCTCTGGCCTGACCACGGCCTCTTGATGGCTACTAATAACCTCTTTGCGACTAAACAGTACCCATACCAGTAGCTTGTATCTGATCGGGCCTCCACAGACAATCCCTGATATTGTGCTCTATAGATTAGCACATCAAACATGCCCCTATCCGTACCCAGTACTCGCCATGATGGCATTTCCCACAAACAGTACAGGGCTGCGACCCAAAAGTAGCAACAGGGGGCCTAACCCTGACTGGCCCATCAACTCTGGCCTTTTTCTTAGGCCTCAAAGCTAAACTTGAAGGCTCCAAAACCCTTTTGTTCCTTCCCCTGTTCGACTCACGATTTTGGCACTCAACACGTTTCACATCCTCGGCGATCTTCGCCATTTCTACTAACACAGCAAAATCTCACCACTCTATGGAGCTATCAAAACTCGTAAACCATCTCTGAGGGCATCCTCAAAATGCACGTAGTGCTCATACTCAGTTGCCACCATACCTCGAGCATAGCGGCTCAATTGAAAAAAAATTTCCTCATATTCAGCCACGGACTTATCCCCTGGGTCAGATTCAGAAACTCCCTCCTACAAGTATCTACATAGCTAGCGCCCACATATTTCCCCTAGAATGCATTCATGTAAAACTGCCAAGTCACTCGATCAGGCTGAGTACCCTCTTTCATAGTAAGCCACCACTTGTAGGCTTCACCTCTCAACAACGACACTACACATTTTAGTTTCTACTCTGGGGTGTAGTCGAGGTCATCCATGATCATATCTGTGGCCTTTATCCAATAATCAGCCACACTAAGGGCAACTCCAGCAATACCCCTAAAGATTTCAGCCCCATTAGACCTGAGTCGTTCCGTTACCGACCTATGGCCCACAGTACTAGTATTAGGCCCAGTGACCCTTTCTAGAATTTGCAGCATAGCTTGAGACAATGCGTCATCCCCAGCCACACGATCATGTGACCAGCCTCAGTCATAGGTGAAGCCGGTGCCTCTCTTGCCTCAATGTTAGGCATATGGCCCGATGCCGAAGACACAGCCCGAGCACCACCACGGCCTCCGTCGCGGCCCCTTGTATCCCTTCCACGAGTACCTCTGGTGCTTATTACGTATTATCTATATTAATAGTTTTATGCATCAGTTTTACAGTTCTAATGTTTATTAACAGATATTTTAAGAAAAATAGTATCATAAATTTAGAGTTTTTGTTTTCACAATTTGCAGTCTTACTACAGTTTTAGGTTACCCTAATAAAGGTTTCAGTACAGTCTATTATCTACGGTAATCTCAGTATTTCAATTAAATCGAATAGTAGTTTTAGAAAACTTACAGGATTGATGCCAGAGACTCAGTAGACCACACATTCAGAAACAACACCTCAAAATATTTTTCCACCACTTGCAACAATTCTTTTGAAATTTACATTTTTCGAAAAAAACCCATATTCATAGCTTAGTTTTGCAACCTGGTTCTGATACCACTAAATGTAATACCCTAAACTTGGCCTAGACGTTATGGCTGAATCTGTAATGTCACATTGGACTGTGTTTTGAAAAACATAGTTCTATTAGAAAAGTCCATTTGTGTTAAAACCTTGTTTGTGATCTTAATGAGAAGCTAAATTATTTTATTCATTTGTTAAGTTCCAGGTTTGTTTAGCAAAACATGTTTCATACTAAAAATTACTACACTTTAACACATTGTTCATTACGGAAGCTTTTAAAACAAGTAACATGGTATGGTAGTTGAAAATCATTTATTTTTTGAAAACCTGAGTCCTACTGCTAACACAGATTTAAGTCAATTTAAATAAATCCCCAAGTAAAAATAAAAACTTAAAATGGCCTTATTACATAAAATTAACCCAAATAAAACTACCTTTACTAGAAATCAAAAATGAAAAACATAAACAGTGTTGTGGCCATATCCGAGTTCTTCGCAGCACTGACCCGCCTAAGGATTACCTGCGCAGATAAGTAGAAGAGTGAGTTTATGGAAACTTAGTGTGTAATCCCTATTTATCAAATAGTAAATCATGGAGTGTAAACAGTCTTGGCCTAAGCCCTTATCAGTAGCAATATCAGTGTGGGCCTTAGCCCATTACGGTAATAGTAATAGTGGGGGCCTTAGCCCAATTCAGTACAGTATTGGAGATGCAAATAGAAATCCTACCCTTCCATCCTCTACACTCCACTCTGTCCAACCCTACACTCCATGTGGGAATAAAATCGACCCACCCATCCCTACACTCCAGAATATAGCACCGGTTGCGGCATTACATAGTATATGCAGTAGAGCTGTAACAACCTAATCTTCGAGATTTTTCGGGTTTCTGTGATTTTTGGTAAATTTTGAAATTTTGGTGTTCTGAATATTGGAATTGTGTTTAAATGTGTTAGTGGGGCTTTAGAAGGCCCAAGCCTAAGTTAAACATGGTAAAATATCAAGGTTGGATTTTAAGTGAATAGGAGATTTGGTTAAGTGGGCTTTTAAGAAGAACTTCGTAAATTACGATACAAATAAGTCCTTTGTAAAGTGGCAAGGTGGCGCCACTAAGTTCCTAAAAAAAAAGCGTTTGGGAAGGAATAAAAGGTCCAGGGTTCAAGTTGCAAGGTAGGCATATTGTTATTTTTTTTAGCCATGTGCCGGGCATGTGATCATTTAAGTGAATTTCGGCAAGGGCCTTAGGGAGGTTGGACCGATTGTTTTAGTTGATATTAGGGTTATGTTCTTTTCTTTTTCTGTCTTGGAGAATTAGGGTTAGCCACCTGAAAGCTTTCACTGTCATTCATCCTCTCTGAGTTCTCACAAAAGACGAAAACGCAAATTCCTTCTCCTTGGTGGCGATTTCTTCTTCCTCTCTTTTCCCTCCATTTTCTTTCTTCCTTTTTGCTTTTTCTTCTAGCCGAAACCTTCTGATCACCTTACTCACCTCCTCTGTCAATCGCATCCTCCACAAAACCTCCATAGCCGATTGCCATAAAAGACGAAATCCTGAAAACTCACTTCTTGTGCCGATTTCTCCAAGCCAAAATCCTTCAGTTATTTTTGTTCTTTTTGATCAACTTTCATCTTCTCTAAACCCTTAGTACCTTTCGGCAATATTAGTTCAAAGTTATAGCCTCAAATCGTCATCTTCTTCATCACTTAAAAAGCATAAATACCATAGATTTAGGGACTTATAGCCGAAACTTCAGATCTCCTGGATTCGAGTTCTACTATCGTTTAGAGGATAGACCTGCATCAGATCTGTATAGAAATTAAAGAGGAATAAGTGGTAAGTGCTCATCACCTCAGATCTAGTCTTATTTTACAATTTAGAAAAGCCGAAGTCCCTAAAATCTAGGGAGGCTATCGATTTGGGCATAGGGCTTTAAGGGTCTTTAACCGATGATTTCTTTTGGTGATTAGTGTCTTCTAGAGGTTTGATCGAAGGCTTGGATCTTTGGAACAACTAGACTTAGATCTAGTCATCGGTTTTCGGCAAAAAGGTAAGATTCTAAAGGCTTTAGGGGCATGGTTTGAATATGGGTTGCTGAATATTTGGATTAGTTGTTGTGAGTTGCAATCTAAGAATTGTGGTAATCAATTGTAGGACAGCGTAAGGGATCTCAGTAGAAGTTGTTACGAAACAGGTGTGTATCGAACACCCTCTCATAGTTTAATTCAGCAAAAGCCAAAATGCCAAAATTCTGGCATTTCGTGGGCTTGTGAGTGTGCGAGTGCTCGTAAGATGTTTAGAAATCATTAGATCTAAAACCAAAAAATGGTAAGTTAGTTGTGTGTGAAATTTTGTGCACTTCGGTAATTGGGCCTCGATAGGCTAAAACTGGGCTCAATGGGCTTACGGGCCCATACGGGTAATAATAAAATAATAAAATGTATAATATTAAAAAAATAGGCAATAAGTATGTTCTGTTAGACTATAGAATCGAAACTGCTTAAACCGGTAAACTGGTCATAAAACTTGAATTAAATGGGCTTAAATTGATAATGGACACTGTAGGGCCCATTAGGGGTTTTAGGGCCCAATGGCTAAAGTTGTGAAATTGAGATGAATAAATTATTGCGATGACAAATGCGCTAGTAAGGACTGTAGCATTCATGAGAACCCTTAAAACTGATAAAAGTACTAAAATACCTGTATAGGTGGAAAATTTACAATTTTACCCCTAGGAGCAAAATTACTGATATACCTCTAGGGTTAAGGTAGACCTGAATGCATGTTTGACTATTACTATTTACTGCATGCCATGTTATTATTTTCTGATGCATGGGACTGGTTTATTGATGGAGGAAGTACAAAAAGTGGCTTGACCACGTACTGGAGGCTTTGCCTTAACTTATTGATATCTGAGCAGCTATGCTGCAACTGTGGAGTGTAGGGTTGGTGGGTTGAGCTATTCCCCACATGGAGTGGAGGGCAGGTACGGGTGGAGTGTAGCGGTTGGTTATAGGCTGGGTTGGGCTTGCATACAAGAATATGTCTGTTCTGTTTTGGAATGGGCCTACGAGGCATACTGTTATCTGAAAAGGGGCTAAGGCCCAGTTTATCGTATTCTGAAAAGAGCTTTGGCCCAGTACCCGCGGTTATCTGAATAGGGCTTAGGCCTAGTGGGCTTGAGCTGACTTGGGCTTTGGATGGGTTTTTCATATACACTGAGTTTTCCAAACTCACCCCCTTTCTCTTCCATCCTTGCAGGTGAGCCCTAGTTGGTGGACTTGGAGATGGGCGAGATTCAGAGTGGCCACGAAGATTAAATTTCTGGTTTTTAAATAAGTTTCAATTAGCTTCCTTTTAAATTTCGCATTTATTTTTTCTTATTTCTATTTTGGTTAAAGTTGTAATAAGGCCGCTCTATTATTTTTATTTTGGGTTTTTAAATTACTTAAATCGTTTTCAACTTGAGATTCACATCACTTAAATTGATTCCTTGGAATTGGTTAGCTCTAGGGCGCGTTTTATAAAAGTTACTTATTTCTAAAATATCATGATAACCGAGCAAAGCTTTTGCAACGTAAATGTTTTCAAAGGAAATAAATATTTTAAATAGACTTAAACTTAATTTGTTGTTCATGGACAAGTAATAAGCTTAAAGTGTGGCAATGGATGTGTGCATGTCTAGGATTGGATCATGGAAGAGCTAGGTACTTAAGCAGTCTAATTGACTCACCTCCTCTTTTCTTGAATCCTACCTGGTGCACAGCTTCCATTCACTTTAATTTAAAACGAAAATATTCTTTAAACACTAAGAAAGATTTTAGATAAAACATGACTTCTCTAACAATGCTTCAATGTGACACACCAGATTCGGTCGTAACGTCTAGGCCAGGTTTGGGGTGTTACAAGAGCTGCCAGTACAGTACACTTCCTCCAAACATATCAAATCCACCCTCACGCAACATGTCATGTCATAATATATACGTGTATGCAAAATGTCATGCTCGAATACAGTCAAATATAGCATAGGGGTATATCAGTCATTTTACCTCTAGGTATATAACAGTCATTTCATCAATATGGGGTCTAAGTGTACTTACCGACCCATCAGTAGGCCCACAGTCATCTTAGGCGACTCATGCGACCTTAACAGTCAAATGACCTATGCCCACGAAATCGCTCGTGGTGGTCTCTACAATCACATATGCGTTTAGATGACCACACGAGCGAGCGTACGCCCGTGTGGCATCGATGGTACCAGTTTTTCGGCTTTTGTTGTTTCACAATTGAAGTAGTGTGATTACGCACTTGTTCGCAAGGATGCAACAGAACCACAAGCTCTCCAACCTATTTCACAAAAGCTATGGTTAGATGTGACAGCCCTAAATTGACCCTAGTCGGAAAGTGGTTTCGGGACCACTAAACCGAGTCATAAAAATAATTGACCGTCATATTTGATGTTTATTATATGTATATATGCATGTGTGAAAATTTCATGTTTGAATTTTGTTAATTGTAAGTGAATTTTATTAATTAGAAATTATGTGAGAAAATTTAGAAATGTGCTAGGCTAATGTAAAGTGGCCCATTTATGCATGTTGCAAATAATTGTACTTGCATGTCAAATACCTCTTTTTTTATAAGTGGTGGCCGGCCATGATGGTCACATATATATAATATGTACTAAATCTTAATTAAATGGCCATTATTTTATGCAAAAGAAAGGAAATAAATAAAAGAAAGAATAAAAAAGAAAAGTAATGAAACAAAGCTTGTATCCTTGGTTCTTCTTGGCCGATTGTAAAGAGGAAGTTGGGAGGGAGGCATTCGGTCATCCTAGGCTAATAGCAAGGTAAGAAGTTTATATTAGTTCATTAAATTTTGGTTAATCTTGAGTAAGATATCAAGCTACTTTGGTAACCCATGTAGAAATTTTGATTCGTGTTATGGACTAGGGCTTTCGGCTATGGTATTTGACAATGGTGAATTTTGTTGTTCCATGTTAAATTTAGATGAGCAAAGATAGATGAGTGTTTGAACTATACAAATAATCATATGTGAGCAATGGGTGCTAAAGGGAAAGGAATCGACTACCTTATTATGTACCAAGGCCGAATGTGTACTTGATAAAGGAGGGGTTGTTATTGAACATTAGGTTATGTCCCTAGTGAATGGATGAATTGATAACCATTGTGTATGAAGATTTGCTTTACTATGTTTTTGTTAGCAAGATGAGAAACGAGTTAAGATGGTCTTGGTGTAGTTGCCGAATTTGAATTAGGAAGTTATTGAGTAATGTTTGTACCTTAAGTGATAGAATAGAGTGAATGCTTGGAATGTGATATGTGTGAATTATATGTTAAATTAAGGTTTGCTAAGCTAGCTATTAAGGTGAAATGCAAATGTTAGTATTTGATTTGGTAATAATCTGCTTGGGGACAGCAACAGTAAGGTGATTTTGGAAAATCGCCATAATTTGTAGGAGTTGAGTTAGAAGCTGAATAAATCATTTCATTAAAGCTTGAAGAGTCTAGTTTCTTACAAAAGAAACTATAAAAACAAAAGAGTTACCGATCTTGAGATATTTGAAGTATTGTGGGGCTGAGTCAAAATGACTACTAGATTCCCTGTTCTGTTTGTATAAAATCAGTATAAATTGTAAACAAATGGCCCTAAGATAAAATTTATATGTTTAGACTCCTTAATGAGTCTAGTTTCAAATGAAAGAAAAGAGAGCATATTTTGAATTCTGTACAATGAGAAATTTGATTCGTAGCGAAGAGTAGTCAGTTTAGTCAAACAGTGAAACAAGGTGAACTTTAAGAAAAATCTGGTATTGTTGGGATAAACTAAAAATTTTGAAAATTTTATGGATAATAGATAAATGAGTCTTCTGTCAAGAAAAATTTACGGCAATTGATTTAGAGTTTCGTAGCTCCAGTTATAAAAACTTTAGTGACTATTGCTCAAGAAGTCAGCTTATAGGGAAATTGTAATTATATTGTAAACATTAATGAAAATTTGCTAATGAATTATTTATTGATTTTTATAAAGCTTACTATAATCTATATGTGTGAAAGTCGAATCTATATGTATTATATTCTGAAAGTAATACTTGAATAGTCGATTAATGACTAGTTTAAAATTTGTTGAACTTAAGCTCAAGAGCAAAGGGGGACTAAATCCGATAAAGGGAAGGAAAAAGTAATTGAATAGCCGTTGAAATCGTTCGACAACATTCGAGGTAAGTTTTCGAGTAATGGAACTTAGATTATAATTCTATTAGATCATGTTATATACCAAATCAAAACCATGCTCTTTGTATGTGGTTATTGAGCCGAAAATGGTAATGGTAGATAAGTGCCTTGTGTCTGAGTTCTAGTAATGAAAACGAAATAAAGATGTGTTATGATTTGTGGACATATGTGCATGATTATTCGGATGATAACCGGACTAAGATCCGAAGGTATTTGTGCGAGTTGCTATATCCGGGCTATGTCCCGAAGGCATTTATGCTAGTGATTATATCCGGGCTAAGACCCGAAGGCATTTGTGCGAGTTGCTATATCCGGGCTATGTCCCGAAGGCATTTATGCTAGTGATTATATCCGGGCTAAGACCCGAAGGCATTTGTGCGAGTTGCTATATCCGGGCTAAGACCCGAGGGCATTTGTGCGAGTTGTTATATCCGGCTAAATCCCGAAGATACTTGGGTTTGGAAGTGAGCAATCTTGCTGTAATAATTTCAATTAATACGCTCATAAAATCCAAATGATAAGGTATGTTTCGTATATGCATCGGAAAAGTCGATTCGTTTTAAATAGTATTCGTTCAATTGATTAACGAACTTTCGGCCTTTAGTTAGGTTTGATACCTTGTGTATGAATATGTTGATTGAAGCGTGAAGTAAGTATGATTATGAGAATGTGCATATATGAAGTTTTTCATTTAGCCATATGAATGTTATACTTTAGTCAAAACTAATTTCATTACTCAAACTTACTAAGCATTAAATGCTTATTCCGTTGCTTTGATTCTCTGTTTTATAGATTTTGCTCGTCAGCTATCGGACTCTGGATTGTCCAAGTCGAAGTCGTTCACACTATCGAAGCCCTTTTGGTACTCTTTTAGTTGAACTCTGATAATGGCATGTATAGGACTACCCTTTGTTGTTAATCAAGTACCTTTTGGTAATGTATGTGTGTATAGCCATGCGAAAATGGCTCGTATAATTTGAGTATGGCATTAAAATCATTTTGTGTTTATGTATATATACATGGTTTTATGATGTGGTTATGGAGTGGTATGGAAATGTTGGGTAAATGATCAGCCATTGGAATGGCTAAATATGATCATATATGGTCCTATGTATGTCAAAATTTCTAATTGATCATAGAAAACTATGAAATAGGTAAAAGTTACCTTGAGATCAGATGCTGACGGCAGCAGTAGGGTGAATTTTAAAATTCACTAAAAATAGTAGAAATGGAATTAAACAATGAATAAATTATGTAATCGAAGCATGATGAGTCTATTTTCATATGAAAGAAACGAGACGGCCATATGAGCCGTATTTTATGAGATGTTTAAGTTATTGTGAAACAGGGCCAGAGCATTTTCTGGATCCCCTGTTCCGAATTTAGAAATTCACCATAAATTAATCAGAGACAATTAGAGGTCATGCCTTATATTTATAGATTCCCTTTTGAGTCTAGTTTTGTTAGAAACAAATGGTATAAGTATTGAAGCTCTGTACAGGGAGATATCTAAGTCGTAGTGCATGAAGATCAGAGTAGTCGAACCCTGAAACAGGTGTTACTTTAACTAATAAACTGTACTAATTGGCCTGAGGAAAAATTCTATAAAAAAATATGTAGATGGATATATGAGTCTAGTTTTGGGGAAAATTTACAGAATTGGATTTCGAGTTTTGGAACTCAAGTTATGAATTTTTAAGTAACTGGTACGCAGATTGGCAGCTTGTCTGGGAAATTTTAATGTAAGTTGCTTGAAGTCCGTTAACACCTCCTGTTCGACTCCGGCAACAGTCTCGGGTACGGGGTGTTACATTAGATGTCTAACAATCGAGTTGAACAAGCCTTAATCAAACTCCCTTCACCAAAATATTACCTTTCACTTGCTAGGCTGGTCAATTAAAGATTGTCTACCACTTTGCTGCAAGAACCCAATCCTTAGACCTTAATGGTTATCTGCAGTCTAGTAAAAACCTTATCAACTACCACATAAGAAAACAATTGAACTAGTAGAACAATCGCTTACCAACACTTAGGATCAGATCAGAAAGGAAGTACGTTCGGCTCACACCACAGAAATGCCAAAAGTACCCAAAAGATAGGGGCCTTATACCTAACAACAAAATAACCGCAAAGGGAGATATTAGATGAAACCCTTAACGCAATAGAAAAATGAAAGAAAGATAGAAAGAACAACCACACACCTACACACTGGATCAATCGTGAATCAGCAGTTCAGAATTGAGAGAAGAAAATAAGGTATTCGTCTACCCTTTGAAGATGAAAAGGGGATAAGATCAAGAAGCCATCGGTCTAAGCAACAACTAGGGAAAAGAGTGGGGATCAGTTAAAACAAAAGAGTCAAATGAGGGGAAAAAGAAAAGGAAGTTCGGCTAAAGCAACCCGATTGATGAAATAAAGAAGGGTGTTCAGCTACGATTTTTGAGAGAAAAAAGAAAAGAAAATCGGAAAAACAAGAGGCTGAAAAGAAAATAAATTCAAGAACCAAAAAGAACATGAATGGCACTCGAAAATCAACAAAACAGAGGATGCTATTCCCACTTCGTAATACAATCGGCCTCTAAAGGAGTCAGTCAAAACCAAACGCTAGAGGGGTCCTCTACCACAGCCAAAATTCCTCAGCAGATCACTTGCCAATTCAGCGATGACTCTTTCCCCCAACATCAAATCCCACCTTTTCCTCCCCCAATCTCTCCTAAAATCGCTCCCCCATCATCTCCTCATCCAACCAATTCAAACTCTACTCAAATAAACAGAGTTTTGATCAACAACAACCTTCTACACGACAAGGTCAGCAAAATGAAACATCCTTGTGCCCAACAGGGCTCGAACTCAAGATCTACTAGCAGCAGTAACACGCCTCTACCCCCTGAACCAACCAGCTTTTTATAACACATCCTTCCCTATATTTATTTAAGAATCTTACCACCAGGAGACAGGGTTTATTCAAGCTAAAAATCAAATTTTAGTTCAAGCCAAAGCTTAAAGTCAGGATCTCTCCAACACTCCTCGGGACACTCAACCACTAAAGCAAGCATGCATTTATGCAACAAACATACAAAAATAAATACCTAAATTTTTGGGGCGTTACATTCATTAGATCCATAAAAGCCGCTGGTGCATTCGTCAATCCAATCGGCATCACTAGAAACTCGTAGTACCATAACAAGTCCTAAACATTGTCTTGTAAATGTCAGCCTCTTTGACTCTCAGTTGATGGTACCCCAATCGAAGATCAATCTTAGAGAAGACCGAAGCTCCTTGAAACTAGTCAAATAGATCATCAATCTTCAGTAGGGGGTACTTATTCTTAATAGTCAATTTATTCAATTATTGATAGTCGATACACATATGCATGGATCTATCCTTCTTTTTCACAAATAAAACCAGTGCTCCCTATGGAGACATACTAGGTCGGATGAACCCTCGATCCAGTAACTCTGGAATCTGAGCCTTAAGCTCCACTAGCTCCTTCGGTGCCATTCTATAAGGAGCACTGGACACCAGAGCTATACCAAGCAGGAGTTGAATCCCAAACTCAACTTCACAGTTTGGAGGTAACCCAGGTAGCTCATCAAAAAAATCATTTCAAAAGTCCTTAACAGTGCTGATATCTTTAACAGATGAAACCTCAGAGTTAGAAACACCAATGTAGGCTAGATACGCCTTACAGCCCTTATGAACCAATTTCTCAGCCCTTAGTGCTGAAATCACATTTGACAAATAATTTCAACGCTCTCTAAATACCACTATCTCATCACCCTCCATAGTTTTCTGTACCACCCGTTTAGTAGCACAATCCAAATTCACTTGATGCTTAACCAGCCAGTCCATGCCCAGTATTAAGTCGAATTCTCCAAAAAGGAGTTCCATTAAATCAGCCAAAAAGATCATTCCTTGAACCTCAAAAGGTACATCCTTAAACAATTTATTTACTCTTATTGACTGCCCTAATGGACTCAACACAGTAACCTCATTCGCAGTGTTTTCAACCATTATACCCAAAGTTTCACAGAGTGCGTGCTATATAAGAATACGTAGATCCAACATCAATCAGTGCAGTATAAGGTACATTATGAATAAAAACCGTAATCGTTATAACATCTGGGGCATCTCTATCCTATCAGCGATGTGCAGCATTAACCAGTGCTGGCTGCCTGGCCCTAGTATGACCAGTACCTCTGCCCGGTGCTCCACGACCACGACTCATACCATTTCCACCTCTGACCTGACCAGGGCCTCTTAGTGGTTGTTGAACACCTCTCGGTGGCTGAATAGTACCCATACCAGTAGCTTGCATCTGATCGGGTCTCCGTTGGACAATCTTTAATACGGTGCTCTAACGACCCGCACCTCAAACATGCCCCAATCTTTTTTCAGCATTCACCCTGATGGTGTCTCCCACAATTTTCACAAGGATGCGGTCCAGTCACAACAACAGGGGCCCCAACTCTGACCGGTCCAGCACCTCTGGCCTTTTTCTTAGGCCTCAAAAATGAACTTGTGGTCTCCGAATCCCACTTATTCTTACCTCTTTCCTTATCACGGTTCTGGAGCTCAGCGCGCTTCACATCCTCGGTGATCTTCACCTTATCCATTAAAGTAGAAAAATCTCACTCCCTCTGTAGAGCTATCAGAACACTTAAATCATCCCTGAGGTCGTCTTTGAATCGAACACAATGCTCATATTCAGTTGCCACCATCCCACGAGCATAGCGGCTAAGTCACAAAAATTCAGCCTCGTATTCAGCCACAGATTTATCCCCCTGAGTCAAATTCAGAAACTCTCTCCTCTGGGCATTCACATAACTAGCACCCACATATTTTCCTTGGAATGCAGTCTTGAAAAATTCCCAGGTCAACTGGTCGGGTTGAGTACCCTCTCTAACTGTAAGCCACCACTAATAGGCTTCATCTCATAATAATGACACTGCACTTTTTAGTTTTTGCTCGGTGGTGTAGTCGAGGTCGTCTAAGATCCTCTCTGTGGCCTCAATCCAATATTCAGCCACATTAGGGGAAACTACAACAATACCCCTAAAAATCTTAGCCCCATTAGACCTGAGTCATTCCGTGATAGACCCACGGCTCACAGTACCAGTATTGGGCCCAGTGACCCTCTCCAAAATTCGTAACATAGCTTGGGACAATGCATTGTCCCTAGATGCACGATCAGGAGACCCAGTCTCAATCGTAGGTGAAGACCGTGCCTCTCTAGCTTCAACGTTAGGCATATGGCCCGATGACAAAGACCCAGCCCAAGCACTTCCATGGCCTCCGCCGCAGCCTCTTGTACCCCTTCCACGAGTACCTCTGGTGCTCATTGTCGATTTACGTATTATCTGTTTTAACAATTTTATGTATCAGTTTAAAGTTCCAGTGTTTACTAACGGATATTTTATGGAAAATATTATCAGTAATTCAGAGTTTTGTTCTCACAGATCGTAGTCTTACTACAGTTTTAGGTTACCCTAAATAGAGTGTTTTAGTGCAGTCTACTGCCTACAAGAATCTCAGTATTTCAATTTAAACTAGTAGTAGTATTAGAGAACTTACAAAATCGGCGTCGAGGACTCGATGGACCACACATTCAATAAAAATTTCCAAGTATTTCAAATCATTTAAAACAGTTCTTTCTTGAAATTCTAAGTTCAAAAGAAACCCAAATCCACAGTCGAGTTTTGTAACCTGGCTCTAATACCACTAAATGTCACACCCCAAACTTGGCCTAGACGTTATGGCCGAATCTGGTGATGCCACATTAAAGTGTTTTTCGTAAAGACAGAAAACCTTTTTATACATTTACCTTTGTTACTGGTTTTTAATGATGAATTTAAAGCTCGCCGTTTACCATGTTAAAACGTCTTTAATTTTTAAAATATTGTCTTTTGCAGAAGCTTATGAAATGTGTTGCGTAAACGTGGTGTCTTTGAAAAATAGTTATCTTTTTGAAAACCTGTCTTTTTCCTACAACTAGCAGTTTATATCAAAGTAAGTAAAAACCCAAAATTAAAAGTTAAAACTTTAAAGAGGCCTCATTACATAAAATACCCAAATTTAAATTACTAATAAATTAAAAATCATACATAGAGGCATGAACGGATGTGTGGCCACCTTCGAGTCCTCCGCAGCACCAATCCGCCTAAGGATTACCTGCATAGATAGGCAACAGGATGAGTTTATGAGACTTAAAGTGTAATCCCTTAATAAACAAACAGTCAGCCATACAATAGGCAAATATATTCTAGGCGTAAGCCCATTTCAGTGGTAGTCCAGTATCAGTTGGGGCCTTATCCCATTATAGTATCAATATCAATGTGGCCTTAGCCTATTTCAGTAACAGTAACAAAAATGCAACCAGAAATCCTACCCATCCATCCTTTACACTCCACTCCGTCCATCCTTACACTCCATGTGGGGATAAAATCAATTCACCCATCCCTACACTCCAAAATATAGCACCAGTTGCGGCACTAAATAGTATTTGCAGCGAAGTTGCCAGTACAGTACACTTCCTCCAAACATAATAAACCCATCCCTATGCAACATGTCATGCCATAATATCATACATGTATGCAAAAATGTCATGCTCGATTACAGTCATACATATCATAAAGGCATATCAGTAATTTTACCTCATAGAGGTATAACAGTCATTTCATCAAATTGGGGTCTAGGTATACTTGCTGACCAAACAATAGGTCCATAGTTGTCTCGGGCAACCTGTGCAACCTTAATAGTCAAACAGTGAGAATGGGCCCAAAGCCCATAATGCGGGCCCATGTGGGACCACATGCCCGTGTGGCCTACAAAGCCCAAAAATGGCCTTGGCCATTTGAATTACATTGTCTGGCCCAATAACCTCCACATGTCCATGTGGTTTACTCATGTGAGGTCTACGAGCCCGTGGGTCTACATGGCTTATTTCGGCCGAACATGGCCCAAAACAGCCTAAGCCCATGAAATCACTCACGGTGGCCTCTACGATCAAACGCGAATGTTTATGTGTTTGGATTACCACACGAACGAGTGCACGCTCGTGTAGCATCGACGGTCACTTATTTCTGCTTTTGCTGATTTACGATTAGGAGCAGTGTTTTACACACTTATTTGCGAAAGAGTGCAAAAATCCACGAACACCTAAACCTGGATTCAATCACGACACTCCGTTAGTCCTTTAATTTACTAAGGTTAAACACCCTTTTATTAATACTTAATCCCAAAATGGTAATTGCTACCTACCTTGAATGAAAGAATGTAGTTTAGCCCACTTAATCCGTTGACCGATATTGACTTCAAAATCCTTGGTAAAAATCTACATTGTAGCCTAATCTTGTTAACTATTTTGATAAATGTATCTAACTTGAACCAAGTGAACGACTTACCTAAACGTAAAACTGAGAATGGTAGATAGAAGTAATCGGCCTATAAAAGCACACCCTAAAACTGAGGCACGAGATGGTACAATCACACCCTTGTCAGTAATCGGCAGAGCAAACAAGATGTTAAAGGGAAAGCTATTTCGACAGAGAGATAAGGAAGGGAAAGAGAATAGCCATGAACCCCAAAATAGAGATGGAAGAAGCAGCAAGGTTCGGCTACAAGAGAATTCGGTTAGCAATGTAGGAGTGACACTTGAAGAAAGCTAAAACGTAGAGTGGGAGAAGAAACAAGGGTATTCAACAAAGGGTTATGGAGGGAAGAAAACAGTGTTCAGTCCAAGAGAGACGATTTGAGAGAGGAAAGGAAAGAAGCAAAATTAGAATAGTGGGAAAAAAATGCGAAGATGCCCTAAAAGAAATATCTGGTTACAAAAGGAAGAAAGCTAAAATGAGAAGTAGAAATAAGGACAGCAGAAACCAAATTTATGTACCAAAGGCAAAAAAAGCAAAACACAAAAAGGGAATGAGCATCCAAAACTGAAAAATTTGAAAGAATGATTAACTCAACCAAAATTACTGTGCACCTGCCATCCAATTTCGACACAACTCTACCACACTTCAATCCCACTTTTCCTCCCTTAATCCCTCCTAAAATATCTCCTCAATTTACTCCAACCAATCCCTATCCAACTCCCCACATTTCCTCTTAAATTTCGGCTACACACACCCCACTCCCCTCAAACACTCTAACCCCCCATCAGCATTAGAAACCCTATGCCACACAACCTCTTACACGACACAGCAGCAAAATGAAATGTTCCTTTTTCATCGCCAAGCCTCGAACCTCAAATCCCAAGGAACACTCCACATGCCATTTACCACCAGACTAGGAGGCCTTTTTTTGTCATGTTTTATCCATTTTTATTTAAAAGCCTACTGACTAGAGACAAGGGTTCTATTCAATTAAAACAAAATTTTTGCTAAAGCCAAGGTTTGGACACAGGACTTCTCACACTTCTTAGGACACCTAACCACTAAAGTAAGCAAGCATTTATGCAAAACCACATACAAATTTAATCACTTAATATTTGGGGCGTTACAGCCTCGGTCGAAGCACACTCTCGAGCATATCGATTAAGTCTCATGAATTTTCATTCATATTCTGTCACAGTCATGCGACCCTATTTCAATTCCAGAAATTCTTTGTACTTCTAGTTGATAAATCTCTAACTGATATACTTGTTACAGAAATCAGTCAGAAAGAACTCCCAGGTCACTCGTTCTTTCGGAACCACCGATACCAGTGTATTCCACCAGTGATATGTGGTGTCTCGTAGCAAAGCTATCGCACATTTCAAACATTCATCCGGAGTACAAGATAGCCTATCAAACACACGGATAGTATTATCAAGCCAGAATTCAGGTCGCTCAGCATCATCATCACCAATAGCTCTGAGTTTTTCACCTAATGTTTTTTGATTTTATCAACAGGAGGCTTATGCTGATACGAACCCTCCCAGCGAACTACTTTGGTCAAGTTTACCAAGCCGAGCATTGCGCTATTGACAAGCTGATCCTAGCTCGTTTCCAGCTCCTCGAGCTCCGTTCAGCTCAATTCAGCTTGTTACCGATTTAATTTTGGTTTGACGCAAGCTTATTGAGCTTGATTCAAAATTATTTAATTTCCATGCATTCTATTTTGTTGAAATAATTAAGTTTATTTAGTTAGCTTAAAATAATCAGCTCATTTTAATTTGTCAAATCAGTACATAATTAAATAAAGTTTTAATGTCTTAGTTTAGGACATGAATTTAATATGTCAAGTTTAGGACAAATTAATTAGCTGCTCCTATTTATTTGTCTAAGCTGAACTTAATGGTTGTCCTAGCATTAAACGTGAGTCATAAATATGTCCTTGTCTAGACATGTTATTAATGTGCCGAATTTAATGTGTTTAACATGAATTAATTTACTTTATAAATTTGGTTTTAGGCACATGAATGAATCAACATTAAAGAAGTCGAATTCAATGAGTGTTGGAGCTTGGGATGGATTTAATGAGCTGCTGGTTTAATGTCTTGACCGAATTTAATTCATGTTGCTACTTTGTCTAGCAGAATTTATGGTGCATGATTTCTGACCGAATTAATGAGATGTTGGGGCAAGCATGGAACGAATTTAAGGAGCTGTTCAGTATATTCATGTCAAGAAATGAATTTAATGAGTGTTGGGGCATGAATGGCATTTAGGAGGATGTTGGTGTATGGTCAAGACAAGGCATTAAAGTAAGGTTGCATGCATGGGACGAATTAATGGCAAATGTGAGCATGCATCTTGCATGCATGGATGACTTAAATGAGTTGTCTAGGAAGCTTGCATGGACAACATTAATAGCTACCGAATTACCCTTTCCCATATGCCTTTTCATTGAGACCAATGGACAAAGCATTAAAGGACATGTTGGTTGATATTTCCTAAGTGGCCCTTTGGCCAAAATCATGCATGAAACCTCTTTCTTCAAGGCTGAACGTTCCACTCTCCAAGAGGCTTTTCAAAGCATTCACACTTAATTGTATACTCATATTCGGGTTTCGCATTGTATGTCCATTGGAGTTTCTTCATTCATCCGCCCATTGGCGTTCATTCATTCACATCATTTTCCTTAACTATGAAGCTTCCTTTTGAAGAACCATTCAGCCAAATTTGGACTTATCCAATTAATGGTTTTTGTTCTAGATTATTCTAGGATATTCATGACCAAATTTTACTTTGTTTTTAAGCATTGTTCTATGTCCATTTGGCTACCTACCTTTAGCTTATAAATAGTTGTTATTTTCATTTGTAAAAGGTTGTTGAACTTTGATTATTGTTTCTTGTTAATGAAACTATTTGGTGAGATACTTTTCTCCCTAATTTTGTTGAAGACTTGTTGGCTTATCTAGGAAGCCTAGTGGCATATACCTATTTTTCTTCTATCCCAAACTTTTCACTATTCATAGTGTGGCATTCGAAACTATACCAAGGTTCCTACTTTGCTAAGTAGTGGGTCGAGGTTTACCTTCTTTCATTCGATCACCTTAAAAGCCTATAAGTAATTGGGTCAATACTCTCTAGTATTGGTTCGTGCTTGCTTTTGATTTTCTTCTTTCCATTCTTTTATTTCCTTTAAACTGAACCTTTAATATTCATATTTTAAATCTTATCTTTGAACCCCTTGAATAGCTTCCGCATTATTTACTTAAAAAAAACATCCTTTTGAACAAACCGAACAATACTTCTTCGTAGACGATCAAGCATTTCACATACGACTCGACTCATCCCCGAGGCGGATCGTATCATATGTAATCTCAACGGATCACTCATTTGAGGTATAATAGGTATTAGAGAAGGATTAGTTGGGGGTGGAGGTTGTTGTATAGCCAGATTAGTCCGGATATACTGAGTAAACCAGTCGTTCATCATTTGGTAATAGGCTTGTTTAGCCTTTCCCTCTTGGTTGTTGTCCCTTGCGCGGGAGCAAGTGCTATACTCTCGACATCATCAGCTATGGTTCTATCGGGATCCATTTACTATACGAAAACACATTTTCAAATGTCAGAAGTCATCACACTATCGCAGTATATAATATGGCATGTATAGCTAGACTCACACGCGCTATGTTAGTCCTGGAATCAACTAAACCATAGCTTTGATACCAATCGAATGTAACACCCCTAACCCGTATCCTTCGCCAGAATGGGGTTACGAGGTATTACAGGCAAGTCCCAAATCAGTACTATTATTTATCACTTTTCATGCTTTATAGAATAACGATAAGTTTATAACATTATCAAACATTTAAACATCAAAGTCATATGCACATATTTAACACTTTCATCATTTGATTCCCTGAATACAATACATTAATAGAATTTTTTTCCATTAAACCAAATTCAAGCATATCATCTCACTTTTCATATGTAGACAATATATAAGTACATAATCTCATTATTTAAGCATCAAACATATTATTTTACAATTTATATATATGTATATGATGAAACCAATCAACCAATATGCATACTACTTATTGTCCAAACACATGTATGCAACATTAGTAACATTACAATATGGCTATACATACCTTTAATGTCATTCAAATATACAGATTTTTACTTTAAATGTAACCTTTTTATTTTGTAATTACCAAATATATTTTAACCTATCCCATTAATTAAATCTTAATTATATCAAATCACATATTATGCATAATTGTCTAAATTTAAACAATCTCACAATATAATAGGCATGCATATATAATACACGTAAACAAACATATTCATTTAACCACATACAAATATCATTTAATTAATTATATACACTAGTATCGAAACAAATCATACCAAAGTACCTATCTATCACATAGCAAATTATAATTCATAATATGGTACATTTTCAACTCAAATATTTAACCTAACATTTTAATCTTTCATTACCGAACCTCAAACAAAACATATCCACCAAAGTTATCATATAACATATTCATTATTTGCTTCCACCAACCATTCAAGCATAACATATGCGCATACATTGCCTTGACAAACTAATCCAAAATAATCAATACATAGTCAGATATATAATTGTTATTTAACTTCATTACTAGCTGATTTATAAATCCATTCACAAAAGCATAGCATATCATGTATAAGACCTACAAAGATGAACTAATCATAAGCTATTTGTGACATCTTAACCAAACTCAACAACCAAAATTCTCATATATTTTTATCTATGCATGTACCTTAGCCGAATCAACCAAACATACACATCCAAAATCACCAACCATTTTCAATGCATATAACACATAAAAAATGACTAAAGTTTCATATAATCACTTATCATATTAGCCATTTTCACATGGCTTAATATATACACAACTTCAAACTTAATTAAATAAAACCTAGCTTATACATGCCATAATATCAATTTTAAACTTATAATGTACCAAAAATAGTCGATAGTGTGATAGACTTTGCTAATGATCCCTGAGCTCGTATCTGACTTCAAAATCTATAAAATAGAGGCAAACATAAACACACACAGTAAGCTATCATAGCTTAGTAAGTCATAAGCAAATAAATAATTCAATGTTAATATCAACTCAACCTAACCAAACTAATTTATGCTATCACAATCACATTTATTTTGAAGATCAAGATTTCATATATAACATATACTTCCATAGACAAACTATACCTTGGCCGAATATGCATGTTTCTATTATCAAAGTAACATTCAGTTTCAAAACCATAGTACCATTATATAACCAAATATCCATAAACACATATACATTAATTCATGAATCATTTCATAAATATTCACATTATATAATCAAAAGGCCGAATACGCTTTCCATATACACATACATTTTTCATTTATATCATACATGATTTGAAACACATATCAAGTAACTTACTTACCTTATTTCAAATAGGTAATAAGCTATCACGTACCTGATCTCTTTAGCTCATTTTACACATTCAATCACAACTATTATTGCCCACTGAACCATTCAGAATTGAATAGGATACTCAAATAATCACATATATCGTACAAAGCCAACGTCCCAGACGTGGTTTTACATGCTATCCCATATCGATGCCACTGTCCTAGACAAGGTCTTACACGAATCAAATACGATGTCGATGTCCAAAACATGGTCTTACACGTAACCACATATATCGATGCCAACGTCCCAAACATGGTCTTACACGAGAACACATACCAGAAATCCTATGTCATGACATATGTATCCTAGCTAATCGTAAGGTTCGTACGGGGCTTTTGGACATCGTAACTCGGTTGAAACAAATTTTTACACATTGCTCCCATGTATATAACCATTCGACCATTATATATATACTCATAAAATTCAATTCAACATTTTAAATTCACATATATTCAAAATTAATAGCATTTATTTGCTTATAAACTTACCCCAGACGACGAAAATCAGAACGAGACTACCCCGATCCAAATTTGGTTTCTTTGGTTCTTGATCTAAACATATTCAAATTAAACTAATTTAAACATATTTTCACTCAATTTAGTCCAAAAACACATTAAATGGGAAAATTATCATTTTACCTCTAACATTTTACACTTTTTACAATTTAGTCCAAATTGCACAAAACACAAAACATGTAAAGTTTGCACACACCATGCTTAGGCTGAATGTCCCTTGTGTTCATACAAGTCCATACATTTCATTTATTTCACATTTTAGTCCCTCAATTTATTATTTTTGTAATTTAGTCCTAATTACTCAAAATCATCAAAAATTCCAATACAAAACATGTTAATCCAAAACATATGTTTCATATTTCATCAAATAACATCACAAAGCTCAAATATTCATCAATGACATAACTCAAAATATTCATCAAAATAAAAAATTCAAGCATGGGCTTTGTACATTACACTGCAACGATCTCAAAAACGTAAAAATTATCAAAAACTGAGCTAGTTACAATACGTTGATTGAGCTTAACAAAGGGCCAAACCTCAAACTCTTTATTTCTTTTCTTTTCTTTTATGTTTCACAAGAACAAAGTATTATGAAAGCTTATTTTAATTTTTATGTTTTATTATTACATATATTATTACACATTTTACATTTTTAACCTTTAACAATTAATATAAAACCATTATATAATAAGGTCATAACCGTCCATGACTAATCCGTATGGTCAAATTTCAACATAAATACCTCATGTAAAAAAGACAACATTAATTCAACCCTCTTGCAATTAACTATCAAATTTTCATTTTACGTGATTAAGCCCTTTTATTTAATCGGGCACTCAAACGACAAAATTAAATCACAAAAATTTCACACATATAAATTCACACATAATAAACATAAAAAATAACTTTAAAATATTTTTTTGACTCAGATTCATGGTCCCAAAACCACCGTTCTGATAGGGTCTAAATTGGGCTGTTACAGTTCAAACAAATCCGACTTCTCAACAACCTCCACCTCCACCTAATCCCCAACCAGTTCCTGTAGCTCCTCAAGGTGTGGAACTTTTAAGATTAAATAAGCCGCCAGTTGATAAGATCCGAAAGTACGTGTAACAACCCAATTTAGACCTTAGTCAGAATGGAGGTTTCGAGACCACGAATCTGAGTCAGAAAAATATTTAAAAATTATTTTCAGTGTTTATTATGTGTGAATTTATATGTGTGAAATTTTCGTGCTTTAATTTTGTCGTTTCCGTACTTGATTAAATAAAATGACTTAATCGTGTAAAATGAAAATTTGATGGTTATTTGTATAAAGGCCGAATTGCTATTGTTTTATTAATTTGAAGTACCTAAGATGTAATTAGACCATGGGATTATGGCGTGTACAGCAATGACCTTAGAATATGTGTTATGTTTATTTATTATTAAAGGGTAAACATGTAAAATGGTTAATAATATATGTATAATAAAACATAAAAATTTATAATATGGTTTTATATTATCATCTTCTTGCTGAAATAACAAAATAAGAAGAAAAAAAAACAGAAACCTAGGCACTTCCAAGCTTGATTCAAGGTTCGTTTTTACTCGGTTTTTGATAATTTTTACATTTTTGATATCATTGCTAAGTTATCTACAAGACCCATGCTTTATTTTTTGATTTTGATGAATATTTTGAGTTATGCCATTGTTGAAAGCTTGTGATCTTTGTTGCTTGATGATGAAATATGAAAGATATGTTTTGGATTAACATGTTTTTTATTGGAATTTGTGATGATTTTGAGTAATTAGGACTAAATTGCAAAATAATAAATTGAGGGACTAAAATGTAAAATAAATGAAATATATGGACTTGTATGGACACTAGGAACATTTAGCCAAACATGGGTATATTGAAATTTTGCATATTTTGTGTTTTGTGGAATAAATACTAAATTGTAAAAGGTGTAAAATGTTAGGGGTAAAATGGTAATTTGCCCATTTATATGTTTTTGGACTAAATTGAATGAAAATATGTTTGAATGAGTTTAATTTGAATATGTTTAGATCAAGAACCAAAGAAATCAGATTTGGATCGAGGGACAACGAAAGTTGTCTACTAGTCGTCCCGTTCCATTTTACATCGTCTGAGGTAAGTTTATAAGCAAATAGACGTACTTAATTTTAATTAAATGCAAATTATATATGTTGAAATGAAATATGCGAATTTATATTTACAATAGCCGAATGTATACGAGCTTGGCTACTTTATTTTTGAATCCATTTCGACCGAGTTACGACATTCGAAAGCCCCGTATGAACCTTAGGAATAGCTAGGATACATGTGTCATGACATAGGATTCCAATATGTGATGTGCAAGTAAGACCATGGTATCGATATGTGACTTCGATATACGTGTGCGAGTAAGACCCTATCTGGTATAGTGGCATTGATATGTGATTACATGTAAGACCACGTCTGGGACATTGGCATTATACGATATATGTGTGATTATCCGAGTGTCCTATCCAATTACGAATGGTTCATCGGGCAACGTTAAGTGTGAACGAAAGTGTAAGTTGAGCTAAAATGATCAAGTATGAATTAGTTTATTTCCTACTTGAAATAAGGTAAGTAAGTTACTTGATATTTTTTGTAAGTCTTGTATGAAGTAATGGAAGAATGTATGTGAATATGGTAAGAGTATTTGGCTTTATGATTAAATGATATGAATATTATGGAATTGATTCTTGGATATGTGTAATTATGACCATGTATATTTCGCCAAATAAGTAGTATATGTATATGATGTTATATTATGATTCTTGAGCTTGTGTAAATCAGTATATGTATATTTGGTTATATAATGACATATTGGATTTGAAAGTTGAATGATAATTGGCTAATTTGATTTTGTGAGCATTCGGCAAAGGTAAAAATTGTGGATATAAATGTATTATTTATGAAATTTTTAAGTTTGAGACTAAGCATGGAAATGATAATGTAATTTGGTTTAGTTTATTTGAATTGATTATATCATTTGGGTTGTTTATTTGCTTATGACTTACTAAGCTATAAAAGTTTACTCTGTGTGTGTGTTTGATTATGTTTTATAGATTTTGGATCAAGTTACAAGCTCGAGGATCGTCAGCAAAGTTCATCACATTATCTACAGTTTTGGTACTTAATAAGTTGCATTCGAATTATGGCATGTATAAGTTAGCCTTGGAGTTAGTTTATTTTGAAAGTGTATATATAAAAGCCATGCAAAAATGGCTTAATTTCCATGGTTGAGTTCAGTTTTGGTTTAATTATGGCTTAAGTTCATTTTGTTTATCATGCTATGTGCCATGGATGATTAGAATTTGTGTTATATTATTGTATGTTGAGGATGGTTGATGATTTCGGGTATGGTATGAATGAATAGGCTATGATATATATAATTGGTCTTGGGTTGAGCATATATTGAGAGTGTATCCAAGATATATGATGTTTGTGAAGCTTGCTATGAGTTTCGGCAATTTGTTATTTAATGGTTGTTGATTGAGTTAAGGTAAATCATGTATTAGTTAGGTAAAAATCAAGATATATGCATGAGGTAAATTTAGTGTTCACTTATGGACTATATTAATGATATGCATGATACTTGATTTATTTGTTATGGTTATTTAGACATATTGGGACTTAGATTTATATAAGGAGATTGGATTAATGATAAAGGATATGTGTGCTTTGGTATTCGGTCATGATATGTTAGTTGAGTTCTTATATGTCTTTACATGTATATATATGCACTTATATTATGGTTGATATGTATATGTGCATGGTTATATAGATTCATAGTTATTTGTAAGCTTACATATATGTATAAACGAATTGTGTTAGCCGAATAGATAAAGAAATGAAATGGGTTCTATATATAACCTGTAACACCCCGAACCCGAGACCGTCACCGGAGTCGAACACGAGGTGTTAACATACTTTTAAAAGAAAATTTCCAGACACTGCCAATCTGCGTAATAGTTGCTTTAAAAATCATATCTTGAGTTTAGAAGCTCGGAATCCAGTTCCGTAAATTTTCCCTGAAACTAGACTCATATGTCCATCTAGATATTTTTTCTAGAATTTTTGGTTGGGCCAATTAGTACAGTTTATTAGTCAAAGTCTCCTATATTACAGGGATCGACTACCCTGACCTTTGCGCATTACGACTTGAATATCTCCCTGTACAGGGCTTCAATACTGATGCCGTTTGTTTCTATAGAATCTAGACTCAGAGAGGAATCTATACATATATGGATTGACTCCTAATTGTCTCTGGTTAATTTATAATTAATTTCCAAAGTCGGAACAGAAAATCCAGAAACCGTTCTGGCCCTGTCTCACGAGAACCTGAATATCTCTTAACATACTGTCCGTATGATTGTTTCGTTACTTTCCTATGAAAATAGATTCATCAAGGTTCGTTTACATAATTTATTCACTATTTAATTCCATTCCTACTATTTTTAGTGATTTTCCAAATCTACCTCACTGCTGCTGTCAGCATCTGCCTTTAAGGTAGACTTTACCTATTACATGGTTTCCATGATTCAACTAGCCCTTTTTGCATAAATAGCACAATTTATGAAAGTGATTAACCATTCCCATGGCCAATCCTTGTCAAGCATATCCACACCAAATGGTTATAACATTATACTCAAACACATATAAGCCATTTTCGCATGGCTATCCAAATTATACAAGTCCAAAGGGTCCACGACCCACAACAAACGGGTAGTCCTATACATGCCATTTCGAAGTTCAACCAAAATTGTACCAAAAGGGGGGGGCTTTGATAGTGTGGGCGACTTTGACTTCAAGATCCCGAGTCCGATAGCTGGAGAACCAAATCTATAAAACAGAGGAGCAATGAAACGGAGTAAGCAATTTATGCTTAGTAATTTTGAGCAAGGAATTCCAGCACAACAAAAGTATAGCATTCATATAGTTAAACGGATAATTTCATATGCACAAATTCTCGATATCATACTTGCTTCACATTACCAACCCTTATGTACATACACAAAAGATCAACTTAGCCAAAGGCCGGTAGCTCGTTTATCAACTGAGCGAATACTTATTTGTAAGGGCTCAACTAAATTCAAGCACATACGAAACATACCTCAATGTTGGGATGTTTCTAGAGCATTAACTGAAATTTTTACAGCAAGATCATTCATTCCCAAATCACGTACCTTCGGAATTTAACCGGATATAGCTCCTCGTTCAAATGCCTTCGGGACATAGCCCGGTTATAGTAACTCGCACAAATGCCTTCGGGACTTAACCCGGATTTAGTAACTCGCACAAATGCCTTCGGGACTTAACCCGGATTTAGTAACTCGCACCAATGCCTTCGGGCTTAGCCCGGAATTAGTATCTCGCACAAATGCCTTCGGATCTTAGTCCGGATATGGTCACTTAGCACAAAGCCTTCGGGACTTAGCCCGGACATCATTCAAATAACCATGCACATTTAACAATAAATCATGGCACATTCGTATTTCATTTTCGTTAGCAAAACTCAAACACAAGACACTTATCATTCTTGTGATTTCGGCTCAATAGCCACACACAAAGAGCATGATTTTGATTCGCTTAAACATGATCTAATCAAATCTTAATTTAAGCTCTCTTACTCAAGAACTTACCTCGGGTGTTGTCGAACGATTCCGATAGCTATTCGACCACTTTTTCCTTCCCTTTATCGGATTTATTTCCCCTTTGCTCTTGAGCTTAATTAAACAAATAAATTGATTTAATCATTTGAGCATCGAAAAGAGGAACACAAGGCACTTAGCCCATATTTATACATTAGACATTAAAGTCACATATGTACGGAATCATGAATCAAACTCAA
>NC_053432.1:37828742-37875933 GCF_007990345.1 Gossypium hirsutum
TGTTCTGGTGGGTGGAGCAACAGAGCTGCACTGCCATCCTGAAGAGACAGTTAATGAGCAACTTAGACCTCTCTGACTGAATACCAACCGGCAGACAGATTTCGGTGCTATACAATGGCGTGCATTTTATGTTTTGAGAAGATTTTGAGCCAAGTCAATGCCATAGCTCCTGCACTGCACCCATACCAGAAAGGTTAAAGCTTTCACATCACTTCTCATGGAGTATTTGTTGACCGATGATGGAAGACAAGAAGGTGAGGGGCAAAGGCACTACAGTGAACAACAGTATATCAATATCTCGAGGAGAGAGTTTGGCTTTGGTTAAAGATCATCCATTAGTGGGAGCAGAATCATTTCGGCTTCTTAATGTATTCCGTGATGGGTTTTGGGAGGGAGCTAAGTAGGCTGGAGGAAGATAAGTTTGTTCGCTTAACCCGAAGAAGCTACTATTTGGCCATGAATTCTACACTTTGACTGTCAAAGATATAATGAGGAAGCATGTTGTATGAAGCGAGAGAGAGGGAGTTGGCAAAGTGCTTGGTGGTTTGAAACAAGAGAAGTCTTACAAGGTACACTGAAGGGGGCTTGAAGGCAAGGCTCCAACTCTTAGCATAAACAAGAAAGAAACAGACGTAAGAGGAGTGGAAAATGGGGTTCCAATTCCATTGTTGGAACATAAACAAACGTTGAAGGGAGAGTAATACAGTAGAAGTTGAAGAGGGGTTGAAGTTGAATGCAGGTTTTTGGAGAGCATCGCCATTGTTGAGAGGAATGGCGATGATGTTGGACAATGAATTGTGCTGCTTAAGCTTAGGTAGAGAGAGGATCCATTCTCAGATTAGCTAGGATGGATCCTCAAGTGTTTTTGGGTTTGTTTCAGCTCTGGATGCAAGGCATTAATACAAGGTAAATGAATGACCACCAGAATGTTCCTTGGATTATCTGTTTCAACCTAAATTTTTCTCTCGGCAAAAGAAAAACCATAAAATTGGATAAACATGAAAAGTATATTATCAAAGTTATTATAAAATAAAAATGAATTAAATCTGAATACTTTATTTTATATTAATAAATTAATTTTGTATGTTAAACTTTTATAGGGATTTGATTCGTCCAATGCAACACTAGGATCTGTATTATTATATTTAAAATGAGATATAATGTTAGATTATTAAATATTCAGATCATCTTGTAATATCACATTATGAAATAAAGTTAAGATATTGTAATTAGGGTGTAATCTCATTACAACTATTTTTAGGTTATATTTATTGCATGCGTAATCTTAAATTTAGACTAATTTATCTTTTGCTTTATTATTTTAATCAATTTAGATTTTTGTAATAAAGTTTAAGATTAATAAAAAAATCTTAATAGTGAACCAATAGATGTCATACATTACATTACATTTATTATATATTATTAAGAATTATTAATTATGATAATAATTATAATTACAGTTGGTGTTGTAATCACTTTTCGTGAATTATTATAAGTATGATTTTAAATTTATTTAACATCGTATTTATTTATTAATATATAAATGGTAATAAAAGTAATAATTGTAATAATTTATCATAATTTTTGAAAATTGAGGTTAAAAAAATTAAAGAGCTAAACTTGTTAAAAAATAAATTCTATAACAAGGGTAATTGAGTAAAATGTACTTTTAGATGCATTATGTCAACCAAAAATCTCAATCTTACATTCCAATCAAATAAATCAAACAATATAATCTCACATTTTATCTATAGTTTTACATTTCCGTAATAGAACATAATTTAATATTCAACCAACTAAACATAAAGTACTGCAACATTTAGTTGTACGTGATATAGTTGTTAATAAATACAGATGTGATTATATTAAAACTTAGTATGTCAATTAAAGGTGTTCCGGCTTAATAAGAACATCTCAAGAAAGAAACTCAATCCAGTATGGTAAGCCCTTGTGAAATATGCATAACATATGGAATCAATAATGGAGATTATTCTAATTTGTAATTGGAATTAAGAACGACTTATGTGAAAGCTCATTCCAGGAGTAAATAAGTTTAATGAGTGAAAACACGCAATATGTTATTTGAATTGGTAAATAAGTTTTAATAAGTGAAAACACCCTAAAATGTTATGCTAATGGTAAAGTCGATCATGCTGAATGTTGTGTCCAATGTGATAATGGTATGAAATTGGCATAATTGAAACTTTGAACCTATGTTTTAAAAAGAACTCAACACTATTTAAGGATAGGGTGATCTACGAAATTCAAGTGTACTTATAAAGCTTTTTATCTTAATGCATTAGTGGTTGTGGTTAAATACGTAGGTAAAAAAAATTTCCGAGAGGCTCGAGGCCATAAATTTCAGAGGATTGCATAACCAACAAGGTTAAATGTTATAAAGTTTGGGTTTGTATTGGTTCTTAGTGTTTTGGCACGTACATTGAGTTAAACACATTTGGGGACTTGATTTGAGCTAGAATGAGCTTTGAAAATGTTGTAAAACAATCTGAAACTTATGAGTGTCATATGATGATATTTGGGGATGTTTGGGATGTGTTTGGACTAAATTTCAGGTCCTTTATACTTAAGTAGATTGATCATGGGTTGAACGACTCGCCTAGGCTTAAAGATCTGCTTGAAAGTGGGAGGGTTTGGACAAAAATATATGCCCGAAAAATAGGCTTGAATAAAAAATAATATCCATTTATAAATGCGTCGGGCCTTGGGTAGGACCTTTTGGCCCGAGCCTAGCCCGAATAAGCCTAAACTTTTTTTCTTACTGCTATGTTTTTGTTTTGCTATCATTTTGCTATTATATTACTAATATTTGTTGCTTTTTTTGGATATTGTTAACTCTTGTTTTATTGTTAAATTGCTATTATTTTAGAGACATTCACTTTGTTAAGTTGCAACTATGTTAGTGTTATTTAAGTATAATTTTTTAAAAAATGTATTTTCAATTTGTTAGGAAACATTTATTTTAATGTTTTTAGTGTATTGATGAATTATATTTTAAATTGTTTTTATGTAAAAAAGTCTAAAAAATTAATATAGGTGGGCCGGTCAAGCTCAGGTTTAGCGTTTTTAATCTGGTCGAGCTTGGGAAGAATTTAGGCCCATTTTTTGGGTTAGGTCAAGCCCAACCCTAGAAAACAAGCCTAAATTTTGCTTTCAACCCTGTCTGGCCCAACTCATGATCAGGTCTACACCCAGGTATCAGTACCTAGCCTTTAGGCATCGATACTTGGAAAGGCAATGGCTAAAATGCTACAATATTAGGGCAAGGTGCTGACACATATGATCTATGTACCAAAAACTCTACCCTAGACTTGGTCAATTGCATTGTTTTGGCCTATTTGACTCTTGAGAATTTGCTTTGGGTCTCGATCACTATAATCACTTTTGAATAGATTCTAAATGATTTTAAAATGTTCTAAATCCTCTAAATTGGTTTTAACTTAATGATAATGTTTATTAAATTGTTTTAAAGTTTAATTTCTTAAATATTTTCAAGTTTGTGTTATGTACATGTTTCGCTGGCATCTTCTATTCATACCAGACATTGGGACGGGTAAGGAGTGTTACAGTTAAGTGGAGGTGATCATAGTGCGACAAGTAGAAAGCCTAATTAATTGACACATTAGAATTTTATAATGTTAAATTAATATTTTTTATTGTTGGTACAACTCATACACTATTGGTAGAAGTAACTCATTGCCACATACATTGCTAGCGTGTAATTCTTGTTATTCAATTTTAGAATGTAGATATGTGAGGGAACACCCTTGGCCAATATGGGCCAAACGTTGGTTTCATTTTTTGTACTACTATATTTAAGATGTAATGCCCCAAACTCGACCCAAAAATTAGATTTGAATCTTGGGCGCTGTCACTCTTATATGATTAAAACTTAGTTTTACTTATCCAAATTTCAATCGAATATAGTTATAATGCGTAAGTATAAATAATGAAGAAATCTCACTAAAAAAATCAAGAATTTAGTTATAACTACGATTGAAATAGTGTCATAGTTTATCATAATTGTTCCATGCAAAAGACTTTTATAAAACAACTCAGACTCGGACACGCCAATAAGCTTGCTCTGTATGCATAATAACCCATCTTGCCACTCATTGACGTAGCCCTAGCATCGTCCCTTCAAGCAAAAACCCTTAAAACCCACCTGAAACATAACACACAGAGATAAGTTTAATGGAACTTAGTGAGGCAAACACCATTTACTTGAATCATACTTGCACGCCACATTTAACTTGTTAAGAACCGTCTTATTACTCTTGTTCTTCATCCAGTCTCTAACAAAGCTTCCTTTGTTTCCTTTTCTTTGTTGACGTTAGTTACCATACTTTACTTTAAGACCATTTCCTTCTCTTAAGTGCCTTTGAGACCTTACCTTTATTCTCTGTTCATCAAGCAATGACTTCCTCAAACTTCAGAATGAGATTCGCACATAGGCAATCGGTACTTCTTTTCAAGCATATCATGCTTACGTTCATTTTAAAATACATTCTCTTTAAATTTCCATCCCTACACAAAACTTAATCATATTGAGTACCTTACCGTAATACTCATAGATAAGTTTCATATTTACTGACCTAATAGTTTACCTTTTGAAATAATAAGAAATGCACCTATCACTTAGTACTAAGTCCACCACAAGAAGAGTACTTCATGGTTTAATCTTGAGAGCCTTTCCAGAACACCCCACAGGAATAGCCCATTCAATGTGTGCTGTGAAAACTTTCTCTATAGGAGACGCCATAGAGGATATTCCTACATAACCCGTTGCGAGGGCGTAGCCTTTATTCTATTGCCACGAAAGCTTTAAGTCCTAAAATTTTTCTTTCATATTGTTCTTTCCTTATTCATCGAGAATTCCCTCTCTTCAGAATATGTCATGGAAATTAATTTTTTTTCTTTTAGGGTCTGCCATCGAGGCGTTTCCTTTAGAAGGTTGTCTCAAGGTCCATTCTTTAGGATGCACCACAAAGGTGTCCTTTACAAGATTTGTCACGAAGGCTTCCATTTTCTTCGATCACCACAAAGGCTTCCATTGTCATAGATTGCCACAAAGGCTTCAATGGTCATAGATTGCTACAAAGGCTTCCATTGCCTGTCGTTTCCATGATAGGGATTCACCTTGACTCACATTTTGTGAGCTTTACCCCTCATTGTTCTAGGTCACACAACCTTCCTTTGGTTTTTTCCATATAATGCCATAACACACCAATTTTTGGTCTTACATGATATGGTGCCTTGGCTGTGGGCTTTTCCCTTGGAGAACGTGTTTAAAGTCATGTTGGGCCCCTTTTAAACTCCATTGTAGTAAACAGGCACAGACTCACTTAATAGATCTTTCATGCATTTGTGCCAGACTTATCATACCTCCCATTTTACACATCCTAGACATGCTCTTACAATTTTATTTTCAACCCCAGATCTCTTATCACATACTCTACACTTATCAGATCCTCACAATTTATACATGCAAATCTTATCCAACATTCATATATCAACATACTCATCATACTATTCTTTTCTAAACTCGATTCATGGTTCACACAATTCTTCATAGAAGTATCTAGAATAAACAACATATAACATATAAGAGTCGACTTAGGGAGTCACCTAACAACTTCGGATAGCAGCTTAGACTCTAGATCCAGTACTCAATCAGGGATTGTAACAACTACTTCCTTATAAAATAGAAGTTCACCATTTAAACTCATACAAGTAACCTTTTTAATCATTTCAAACCCAAATAGCCCCCATTGAATGCCTTACTTCTCCATATACTCATATAGATCCACGTAAAGCCATAAAACTTACCTTGGCATAGAGCATTCACAAATAAAGATCCACATCTACAACTTAGCTTAAGTGAAAGAAGGAAATGCTTTATGTTCCTTTAGATTTAGACAAAAATACTTCTTGAAGAAGACATTATACACATAATCAAACAAATCACAAATTTCAAAACAAGTATGGTAACAGGTTCTCAATCGAGCTTACAAAAACTCTAGAACAAGTTAGGAATTGTACATGGACTAAATTTAAATATTTCACAAAAGTCCAAGCAAAATTATAAAATAGAGATCACATGGTCGTGTGGCCAGACTATATGAAAGACCGATGTCGTGTGACATTGAGGTACACAGATGTGTATCCAGCCGTGTAACTCACTGAGCCCATGTTATTAGGCAATAAAATCCCTAACGATAGTCATACGATCATGTGATTGGGTTGTGTAACTAGTCATGGCTGTGTGACTAAGGAAATATCCTAAAGATACAGTAGCATATGGCTAGTTGACCACCTGTGTAGGGCACATGCCCGTGACGTAGATCGTGTGACCGCATAAACATACACGATTTGCCACCGATTAACATTGTAAAGATGCACACTTTATCGTACATGCTCGTGTAACACTCTTTGAGTTCAATTCTGATTTGATTCACCTAGATCTAGTCCTTCAAATGGTAAACACACACTAACATATTAACATTTGATTTAAATATTTTGACAAGATTTGAAAGAAACCGATTCAAAATAACGGAAGGGGGGAGTGTATGATATACACTTAATTGCGTACTAATATCATATCTAAACGAATAAAGGTACTTACCAGCCTATAGAAATGGAAACAAAAGTAATGGATAATAGATCTAATGCCAACGGGATCCGACGAGCAAGATGCTGATTCAACAATGAGGGAAAATTGACAGCCAAGGGAGATGGTAGGTACGACGACTAAAGAAGAAGGGTGGAAGAAAAAGAAAGGGAAAAGAAAAGAGAAAAGAAGATAGGTGCGGCCGTAAGGAGGAAAACATAGAAGAAGAGAGGATGGTAGGGGTAGGGGTTGTAACACCCCGAACCCGAGACCGTCACCGGAGTCGAACACGAGGTGTTAACAGACTTTAAAAATTTTCCAGACACTGCCAATCTGCGTAATAGTCGCTTTAAAAAAATCATATCTTGAGTTCAAAAACTTGGAATCCAGTTCCATAAATTTTCCCTGAAACTAGACTCATATACCCATCTACATATTTTTTTCTAGAATTTTTGGTTGGGCCAATTAGTACAGTTTATTAGTCAAAGTCTCCCATGTTACAGGGATCGTCTACACTGACCTTTGCGCATAACGACATGGATATCTCCCTGTACAGGGCTTCAATACTGATGCCGTTTGTTTCTATAGAAAGTAGACTCAGAGAGGAATCTATACATATATGGCTTGACTCCTAATTGTCTCTGTTTAATTTAAAATAAATTTCCAAAGTCGGAACAGGAAATCCAGAAACCGTTCTGGACCTGTCTCACAAGAACCTGAATATCTCTTAACATACTGTCCGTATGATTGTTTCGTTACTTTCCTATGAAAATAGATTCATCAAGGTTCGTTTACATAATTTATTCACTATTTAATTCCATTCGTACTATTTTTAGTGAATTTCCAAATCTACATCACTGCTGCTGTCAGCATCTGCCTTTAAGGTAGACTTTACCTATTTCATAGTTTCCATGATTCAACTAGCCCTTTTTGCATAAGTAGCACAATTTATGATAGTGATTAACCATTCCCATGGCCAATCCTTGCCAAGCCTATCCACACCTCTCAATAACCATATCCATACCAAATGATTATAACATTACACTCAAACATATATAAGCCATTTTCGCATGGCTATCCAAAATTTTACAAGTCCAAAGGGTCCATGACCCACAACAAACGGGTAGTCCTATACATGCCATTTCGAAGTTCAACCAAAATTGTACCAAAAGGGGGCTTTGATAGTGTGGGCGACTTTGACTTCAAGATCCCGAGTCCGATAGCTGGAGAACCAAAATCTATAAAACAGAGGAGCAATGAAACGGAGTAAGCATTTTATGCTTAGTAAGTTTTGAGCAAGGAATTCCAGCACAACAAAAGTATAGCATTCATATAGCTAAACGGATAATTTCATATGCACAAATTTTCGATATCATACTTGCTTCACATTACCAACCCTTATGTACATACACAAAAGATCAACTTAGCCAAAGGCCGGTAGCTCGTTTATCAACTGAGGGAATACTTATTTGTAAGGGCTCAACTAAATTCAAGCACATACGAAACATACCTCAATGTTGGGATGTTTCTAGAGTATTAACTGAAATTTTTTACAGCAAGATCATTCATTCCCAAATCACGTACCTTCGAAATTTAACCGGATATAGCTCCTCGTTCAAATGCCTTCGGGACATAGCCCGGTTATAGTAACTCGCACAAATGCCTTCGGGACTTAACCCGGATTTAGTAACTCGCACAATTGCCTTCGGGACTTAACCCGGATTTAGTAACTCGCACCAATGCCTTCGGGCTTAGCCCGGAATTAGTATCTCGCACAAATACCTTCGGATCTTAGTCCGGATATGGTCACTTAGCACAAAGCCTTCGGGACTTAGCCCGGACATCATTCAAATAACCACGCACATTTAACAATAAATCATGGCACATTCGTATTTCATTTTCGTTAGCAAAACTCAAACACAAGACACTTATCATTCTTGTAATTTCGGCTCAATAGCCACACACAAAGAGCATGATTTTGATTTGCTTAAAACATGATCTAATCAAATCTTAATTTAAGCTCTCTTACTCAAGAACTTACCTCGGATGTTGTCGAACGATTCCGATGGCTATTCGACCACTTTTTCCTTTCCTTTATCGGATTTAGTTCCCCTTTGCTCTTGAGCTTAATTAAACACATTGTCGGGTAGAACAGACAAGTGCACATTCATCGCTCGTAAAGCAAACAATGATTTCCGGCTTAAGGCGTCCGCAACCACATTAGCCTTTCCCGGGTGGTAATCAATGACAAGCTCGTAATCTTTCAACAACTCAAGCCAACGTCTTTGTCGCAGATTTAAGTCTCTTTGAGTCATCAAATATTTGAGACTTTTGTGATCCGAAAATACATGGCACTTTTCACCAAATAAGTAATGTCGCCATATTTTTAAAGCAAATACGATGGCAGCTAGTTCAAGATCATGGGTCAGATAATTTTTCTCATGTGGCTTTAATTGTCTCGACGCATAGGCCACCACTCGACCTTCTTGCATCAATACGCAACCCAACCCAAGTAGGGATGCGTCACTATAAATGACAAACTCTTTGCCTGATTCGGGTTGCACTAAAATTGGAGCTTCAGTCAAATAAGTTTTTAGTTGATCAAAACTTTTCTGACATTTCTCCGTCCATTCGAACTTAACATCCTTTTGAAGTAGCTTCGTCATTGGTGTGGCTATCATCGAGAAACCTTTGACAAATCGTCGGTAATAACCGGCGAGCCCCAAAAAGCTCCGAACCTCAGTAATATTTCTCGGAGGTTTCCAGTTAAGTATGGCTGAAATTTTGTTCGAGTCAACTCGAATACCCGATGCTAATACTACATGACCCAAGAAGCTAACCTCTCTTAACTAGAACTCACACTTACTGAACTTAGCATATAACTGCTTATCCCTCAAAATTTGCAACACTAGCCTCAGATGCTCAGCATGTTCGGTCTCATCTCTTGAATAGACCAAGATGTCATCAATGAACACAACTACGAACCGATCCAAATATGGTCTGAAGATCCGATTCATCAAATCCATAAATACCGCAGGGGCATTAGTGAGCCCAAACGGCATCACTAAGAACTCGTAATGACCATATCTCGTCCTGAAGGCAGTTTTGGGTATGTCCGATTCTCGAATTCGCAACTGATAATAGCCCGATCTCAAATCTATTTTGAGAACATTGAGGCTCCCTTCAGTTGGTCGAACAAATCATCGATACGCGGTAACGGATATTTTTTCTTTATCGTCACTTTATTCAGTTGACGATAGTCAATGCACAACCTCATGGTTCCGTCCTTCTTTTTCACGAACAATACTGGTGCACCCCAAGGTGAAAAACTTGGTCGAGCAAAACCTCTATCCGTCAATTCTTGCAACTGAGCTTTCAACTCTTTTAACTCGGTTGGTGCCATACGATACGGAGCTATCGAAATCGGCGTAGTCCCAGGTACAAGCTCAATACCAAACTCTACCTCCCGAACAGGTGGTAAACCTGGTAATTCTTCAGGAAAAACATCCGGGTATTCACAAACCACCGGCACAGATTCGGGTTTCTTTTCTAATTCTTTGTCATCAAGTACATACGCAAGGTATGCTTCGCACCCTTTTCTTACATATTTCTGGGCCAACATTGCTGATATTACAGCTGTCATCCCCTCCAAGTCCGTAGACTCAACTCGGATTACTTTGTTATTTGCGAACCTCAAATCAATAGTCTTGCTTTTGCAATTCACAACCGCATCATGCGCGGTCAACCAATCCAAACCAAGAATAACATCAAATTCATCAAACGGCAAAAGCATCAAGTCCGCCGGAAAACAGGAACCTCGAATTTCTAGGGGACATTTCTTACACACTTTGTCGACAAGCACGTAACGACCTAAGGGATTTGACACCCGAATTACGAACTCAGTAGACTCAATAGGTAAAGTCTTACTGGATGCTAAGGTTTCACATATGTAAGAATGAGTAGAACCGGGGTCAATCAAAGCAATTACATTAGTATCAAAGAAAGTAAAAGTACCGGTAATAACATCAGGCGAAGAAGCATCCTCCCGGGCACGTATAGCATAAGCTCTAGCAGGCGCACGAGCCTCGGATCTGGTCGTAGCATCTCTAGATCCTCTCTGACCACCACCAGCATTGCCCGTATTTCCAGATGGTCTACCTCGAGCAGTGGTAGCACCCAGTTTCCCACTCTGATTTACATTCTGTTCAGACAACCTCGGGCAATCTTTAATGAAGTGGTCAACTGATCCGCACTTGTAACAGGAGCGGTCAGGGAATCTACAACTCCCCGAATGCCATTTACCGCAATATCGACATTTCGTTCTGTCTCGACGTTCATTCCCAACACTGGCGACCAAAGTGCCTCGTGTACCCACAGGGGGTCGATCACGATCTCGTCTAAAAAGGCCCGAAGTGCCTCTAAACTGGCCCGCATCATCTCGAAATTTCTTCGATGCCTGTTGAAGAGACTTTCCCGAGGATCTTTTATGAAACTCTCCAGTTCCCTCATCAACTTTTTGTTTTTCTTTTCTAAGCTCTTCGGCTTTACAAGCTCGCTCGACAAGTACTACGAACTCTCGTATTTCAAGAACGCCAACGAACATTTTTATATCTTCATTCAGCCCATCCTCGAAGCGTTTACACATAATAGCCTCGGACAAAACACATTCCCGAGCGTATCTACTAAGTCTAACAAATTTTCGCTCGTAATCAGTAACTGACATGGAACCTTGCTTAAGCTCAAGAAATTCCTTCCGTTTTTGATCAACAAATCTCTGACTGATATACTTTTTCCGAAACTCAGTTTGGAAAAACTCCCAAGTTACTTGCTCTCGGGGCACAACAGAAGTCAGAGTACTCCACCAATAGTAGGCAGAATCACGTAGCAAGGAGATAGTACACTTTAGGCATTCATCGGGTGTACAAGATAGCTCATCGAGTACCCGGATAGTGTTGTCCAACCAAAATTCAGCTTGCTCGGCATCGTCGCTATCCGTAGCCTTAAATTCAGTAGCCCCATGTTTTCGGATTCTGTCAACTGGAGGCTTATTTGACCTTATTTGGTTAGTTACCGGAGGTATTGTAGGTGCGGGGGTGGTATTAGTCGGGAATGGAGGTTGTGGAGCAGCCGTATTAGTTCGAATGTATTGGTTGAACCAATCATTCATCACGCTATAGAAAGCTTGTCTAGCTTCATCATTCGGGTTACTAGCATTAGGTTGAGAGTCCGCCGGTGCTGTCCCTTGTGCGGGAGCAGGCGCTACACTCTCAAGATCATCAGCTACCTCTCGGTCGGGATCGGGATCCATTACTATAAATAAACACATTTGCAAATGTCAGAAATCACCACACTATCAAATAATCACATAAAATGGCATGTATAGCTAGACCCAACGCATTACGGTAGTCCTAGAATCGACTAAACCGTAGCTTTGATACCAATCAAATGTAACACCCCGAACCCGAGACCGTCACCGGAGTCGAACACGAGGTGTTAACAGACTTTAAAAAATTTTCTAGACACTGCCAATCTGCGTAATAGTCGCTTTAAAAAAATCATATCTTGAGTTCAGAAACTTGGAATCCAGTTCCGTAAATTTTCCCTGAAACTAGACTCATATGCCCATCTACATATTTTTTTCTAGACTTTTTGGTTGGGCCAATTAGTACAGTTTATTAGTCAAAGTCTCCCATGTTACAGGGATCGACTACACTGCTCTTTGCGCATTACGACATGGATATCTCCCTGTACAGGGCTTCAATACTGATGCCGTTTGTTTCTATAGAAACTAGACTCAGAGAGGAATCTATACATATATGGATTGACTCCTAATTGTCTCTGGTTAATTTATAATGAATTTCCAAAGTCGGAACAGGAAATCCAGAAACCGTTCTGGACCTGTCTCACAAGAACCTGAATATCTCTTAACATACTGTCCGTATGATTGTTTCGTTACTTTCCTATGAAAATAGATTCATCAAGGTTCGTTTACATAATTTATTCACTATTTAATTCCATTCCTACTATGTTTAGTGAATTTCCAAATCTACATCACTGCTGCTGTCAGCATCTGCCTTTAAGGTAGACTTTACCTATTTCATAGTTTCCATGATTCAACTAGCCCTTTTTGCATAAGTAGCACAATTTATGATAGTGATTAACCATTCCCATGGCCAATCCTTGCCAAGCCTATCCACACCTCTCAATAACCATATCCATACCAAATGATTATAACATTACACTCAAACATATATAAGCCATTTTCGCATGGCTATCCAAAATTTTACAAGTCCAAAGGGTCCATGACCCACAACAAACGGGTAGTCCTATACATGCCATTTCGAAGTTCAACCAAAATTGTACCAAAAGGGGGCTTTGATAGTGTGGGCGACTTTGACTTCAAGATCCCGAGTCCGATAGCTGGAGAACCAAAATCTATAAAACAGAGGAGCAATGAAACGAAGTAAGCATTTTATGCTTTGTAAGTTTTGAGCAAGGAATTCCAGCACAACAAAAGTATAGCATTCATATAGCTAAACGGATAATTTCATATGCACAAATTTTCGATATCATACTTGCTTCACATTACCAACCCTTATGTACATACACAAAAGATCAACTTAGCCAAAGGCCAGTAGCTCGTTTATCAACTGAGCGAATACTTATTTGTAAGGGCTCAACTAAATTCAAGCACATACGAAACATACCTCAATGTTGGGATGTTTCTAGAGTATTAACTGAAATTTTTTACAGCAAGATCATTCATTCCCAAATCACGTACCTTCGGAATTTAACCGGATATAGCTCCTCGTTCAAATGCCTTCGGGACATAGCCCGGTTATAGTAACTCGCACAAATGCCTTCGGGACTTAACCCGGATTTAGTAACTCGCACAATTGCCTTCGGGACTTAACCCGGATTTAGTAACTTGCACCAATGCCTTCGGGCTTAGCCCAGAATTAGTATCTCGCACAAATACCTTCGGATCTTAGTCCGGATATGGTCACTTAGCACAAAGCCTTCGGGACTTAGCCCGGACATCATTCAAATAACCACGCACATTTAACAATAAATCATGGCACATTCGTATTTCATTTTCGTTAGCAAAACTCAAACACAAGACACTTATCATTCTTGTAATTTCGGCTCAATAGCCACACACAAAGAGCATGATTTTGATTTGCTTAAAACATGATCTAATCAAATCTTAATTTAAGCTCTCTTACTCAAGAACTTACCTCGGATGTTGTCGAACGATTCCGATGGCAATTCGACCACTTTTTGCTTTCCTTTATCGGATTTAGTTCCCCTTTGCTCTTGAGCTTAATTAAACAAATAAATTGATTTAATCATTTGAGTATCGAAAAGAGGAACACAAGGCACTTAGCCCATTTTTATGCATTAGACATTAAAGTCACATATGTACGAAATAATGAATCAAACTCAATATTTTAGCTAATTTTCCCCCTTGGCCGAATTTTCTAAGCCAAGACAAAAGCATCAATATGCCTGCCTCCAACCGAATACATGCAACACCCAATCTTCTTCCTATGGCCGAATATGCATGTCTATGTTGGGGCCGATTATATGCTTAATACTTCCTACAAGTATGGTTACTTGTATTGATTACAAATATCATCTTGTTTCAAGTTCAAAACTTGGCTAATACACACATATATACACTAGTAAAGCATCCTCTCCCTTTCCATCAATTTAACACATGCATTGCTCATTAACATACAAGAGTTATATTCGGCCTTAGCACACAACTTGCTAGCCGATTCTTCCCCATCTAGCAACCAATGCACATATGTGCTCACTCAAAAATGCTAAAAAGGAGATTCAAGAATCATCAATCCACCATCACATGCATCATTAACAAGCTTCATATTTAGCATGCAATGGCATTAACACAAAATCCACCTAGGCCGAATATCATCCCCATGACATAGCAAGGATTTGAACCATGGGCTAATTAGAACTCAAGCTAGCAACTAAAAACATGCATGAATCTCATGGCACAACCTCAAACATACCTTAATCTAGATACAAGTATGGTCAAACCTCCTCCTAATCCTCTTCCAAATCAAACATGAAGCAAGAACTCCTTCCTCCTTCCTTAGGATTTTCGGCCAATTGAAGATGAAAAAGGATGAACAAAATTTTCTCCTTTCTTTTCTTTAACTCACGGCAATGGGGGGGAAGACAACCACACACATTTTTTTTTGTTCCCATCATATTCCCTTTCATTATTTAATTTCCATGCTCATTATTTTATTTTTTTCCACCCATGATGCACCAACACAACATGTCTATGACATGTCTTGCCCATCACCCTTGGTCTACCATGCTTGTCATGGCCGGCCACTACTCATTAGGGGGGAAATTTGACATGCAAGTCCCCCCTTTTTCCACATGCACTAATAGGTCCTTACGCATTGACCTATCACATTTTAAAATTTTCTCACATAAGTCCTATTGACTAAAGTCACATGCAATCGACTAAATCGAAGCTTGAAATTTTCACACATTCATAATTACATATTCTAGACAATAAATATCACATTCAAACATTTTGGTGACTCGGTTTAGCGGTCCCGAAACCACTTCCCGACTAGGGTCAATTTTGGGTTGTCACAGGGGTAGTAAAAAAAGCAAGGGAAAACAAAAGAGGGGCCAACCAAAGAAAAAGTTACTTATATACTTAGGGTTGGTATGGCATAAAGGTTTAGGCGTTTTGGCATTCTAACAGTTCAAGCCTAAATAAAAGCCCAATTGCACACTCAATCAAAGAATAAAAATTAATTTAATAGTAACAGAATATAACTTAGAATTCAAGGAATGGCATATTGAATATAGAATTTGTAAAGTCTAATGATAAAGTGAAATTAAATTAAACCGTTTGATAATTATACTATAGGGATTGGATTGCAAAATGATAAAAGGAGTGAAATTTGATTAAAGAAATGATTGAGTGCTTAAAGTGACAATTGAACTAAGGTTGTAATAGCAATTAAACCAAATCTAAATATAATTTAGTGGATTGGTGTGATTGTAACCCTTGGTTGCCACTAATATTTAATTAAAGAAATCATGACCATTGAATTATTAATTTAAGGCTAAAGTATCATCGGACTACCATGACAACCTGACAGAGAGGAGGCTTGTCTAAGCCACCAAATGGATGTTTTAAGCTTAACACAGATGGTCCAGTTAATCTAGTGTCAACAAAGGTTTTTGTAGGGGTGTTTTCTGAGATAACAGGGGGATTTACCAGGTTGAATATAGAAGAAGTATTGGGATCTATTCAACCATGGTTTCTAAATTATGGTGATTGTCATATCCCAAAAATCGGGTTAGGAGAAATTAGGTTAATAAACCGAGAGTGGTCACGTCCAGATTTTTTTAAATGATTTTTTGCTTATTTGTTAATAAATAATTATCAAGTATTGTGATTGAGTAGTGGTGGAGCTTTCCTTGATGAGCAGTGTTCGGATCCCTTCCCTAGCATTATTTTCTACGTAGTGCAATTTTACTTCAAACCTTAGCTGGGTCACATCATGTTTTTAAAATAATTGTGGTAGGAGTGTGAACAAGGAATTAAATGGCCTAGTGGTTAGGAGCTTAAAAAGTTTCCTAAGGGTATTAGGTTCAAGTCTCCACATTCACAACCTTTTTATTAATTTTTTTGCCAACTTTAGCATGTCAGCAACCCCCATTGTTGTCTGACTCACTTACTATGCATGAGGAAGATTTTTTCCTTTCTTTTCAGGTCAACATGCCTTATTTACTCAAGCATGATCCCTTTTTGCTCATTTGTCCCTTCCACATGCCCTTTTATCAATCCTTGCTATGTGAATTGATTCATTGTACCTAGACAAACACAACTCACCTATTGAATCATTTTTTCATTACACTCCTCCCCTTATTTTCGTCCCTCTCCTTAGCTTCTCCCTTTCTCTCCATTTTAATTCTTTTGTTTTAGCCATCAACCACCTTTACACTATTTTGCTCCTCTCTTCCACCACTTCTTTGCCAACTGAACCACTGCCAGACCTCCCCTTCACCGTTGCTCTTTCCTTTTTGTACTATTCCACCACCACTTTAGCACAACTGTTCACCATCGTGGCCACCACCATTATACACCACCATAAAAAAAAACTCTCTTTTTCTCTTTTCTTTTACTTCTCAATTTCTTTTTCCCATTCCATTCTCTCCTTCACCTAGTGTCGCAACAACCTTCTGTCATCCTCCTTCGCCACCGCAGCCATCACGCCTCCACCGATGACTAGTGACCCATCATTCTTTCTTTATAATTTTTCATTTTCTACCACTCTATATAGTAAACGAAGCCTTATTTATTTTATTTTCAATAAGTTCTTAAAATATTTTAATATTATTATGCTTTTGACTCACTTTTCCAAGTGACTGATTGCTCTAGATCTGATTTCCTCTCCTATTCAAAACCTCAGTAACCCAATGATAACTCTTGGAAAGAGTTATATTTCATACCTTTAAGCCTAGCTAATTGCTTGTACTTGGGTACATTTAGTTGCATTTTAGGACATTTCATTGATATTTTTATCATTGCATTAGGAGCTTGGACTGTGTTTAAATGTTAGGAAATTTTAATTGCAAGTGCAATGGGTTGTTTGGTGGTTTGGAAGGTGTAGGATGTGAAGAAAGAAATAAATGAGCGAAAGTTTGCTAGGAAAAATGTTGGACAGTTTGCCAACATGAATACCATGACAATTTTAGGAAAATGACCTAGTCAAATTAACGCATATAAGTTTTAGCTGAACTCTACTTGTACCAGAAAAATCTACCTAAAAAAGAGGAGAAGATATCGTGGGATGATGGAGTTACCTTATGAAGAAAAGCTTATAAAAAGCCAAAGGAGGAAACCCTAAAGGATGTGGAAATCTAGAGGCAATAATAGAGGGTAGGAGTTGAGTAGAGACGAAAGAAGGAAACTGAAAATAGTCCATTTCAGCCACTACAAGACATTGTTCTTCTAGATTGTGGATTGACTTAGTGACAACTGTAACACCCCTAACCCATATCGTCGCTGGAATAGGGTTACGAGGCATTACCAGTCAATACACATCATTCACATATATAACATATACATTTATACATTCATATATAAAACCCATCCAACAAATTCACATTGCCCCTTTTATGGCTTTACGAGGCCTTAAAACGTGCATAGAAGAGGTTCTGGACTAAACCGATAACATTTGCAAACTTTGGGGGACATAAAAAATTTTTATGCTTTTAAGGGCCACACGCTAGTGTAAAAAGGACGTGTGCCTCCCACAACCACCTGACACCCCCGTATCACAGGCAGTGTGAAAACAGGGCATATATTCTGGCTTGCACCACACGGCCGGCCACACGCCCATGTGCCAGCCTGTGTGCCACACACGTCTAGTAGACACGTCTGTGTCTCTAAGACATGTAACTCACTGACTTGTTTTGATTAAGCATCAGGGGTCACACGGTCGAGTCACACGCCCGTGTGCTCAACCGTGTGGCACGAAAATAGACTTGTTATAAGCTACTTTTCCCACTTAAGTCACATAGATCTTTAGGCATCCAAATGGTACCAAATATACAACCAAATAAGTAACCAAAAGTGACCATTACTAGCATAAATCATACCATATTGAATCATTACATTTCACTTCTCAAATCTCAACCATTTCTTAACCAAAACACATACCTAAACTAGCATGAATCATTTACCATCTTTAACATTTTTCATATGTCTCAAATTCAAACTAAATAACCAACCATATCATTTAACCTATAACCAAGCCAAAGCTTATCAATGCATCATCTCAAACTCATACCAACACAGGCCATTTCTTAAACCACATTTGCATTTAAGCCAAACCAAAAATACATAACATAAGCCATTTCAAATGATCATATAATTTCTAACAATCACATCAAAAAGACAATAGCCTATACATGCCATATAACCAAGTCACAAAGTGTAAAAATGCCAAAAATCAATAGCCGGATAGTGTGATGTGATCTCCATTGATTTCCAACCCGAGCGAACGTCCTAGACACTATAAAACATAGAAAAATAACACAAAGTAAGCTTCATAGCTTAGTAAGTTCGTATGTGAGCCTAAAATGATCACAACATTCATATAGCAATTCAAAATAGATAAATCATTAACATTTAAAGCATAAATTCATAAGCTAACATCCAATTATTCATGTCCTAATTCACAAGTTCTCAATTTCATATAACTCGATACTTGAGTAGTTTTCCTTACATACTTGTACTGATACCTTTCTATTTATCACCCATACTCTTATCAAACCTCTCTGGTTTATAAGTGCTTATGATACAAATTCATCGATTTTTCGATGCCATAGTCCAACTATGGTCTTACACATACATTGCCAAGGCCCTGCCATGGTCTTTCTTTCATGTGCCATAACCCGGTTATGGTCTTATTAGTCGATTGCCATATGTATATTTAGTTTAAACAACTATTATTCATATCTCACATAACATTCAATATATACTTCATTATAGTTAAATAAACACATTTTGACATGAAACATACTTATACTCAATTCTTTCTTATTTAATAAACATAATGCAATATGAAGCCACCAATTTACTTTCATTCGATTCTCACATAAGTTCTGTACGTACATGTATTACTTATTCCGACCGTACTTTAATTCTCGTCTTGACTATGTCTGTTGAATCATTCGATATTTCACACACTAAGTGCCATTCTCAATATCTCACATACTAAGTTTCATTCTCAATATTTTGCACACTAAGTGCCATATTTGATGTCCTGTACACTAAGTGCTGTACATAGCCGAAGCTATCTCAAATCGCACACTAAGTGACAAATTTAGCCGATATGTCATCAAACATAAAAATAGTCACGTATATACAATTTATACGATATCAGAACATTAAAAGCATAAATATAACAATGCTTATTGCATATGAACTTACCTCGATCGTTAAAACGACGGAACGGATCGACTAGTTTGATACTTTTTTTTTCGTTCTACATCCGAATCTCATTTTTCTCAATTTATATAATAACAAAATTTACTTATTTAATCATTAATTCATTCAATTTAACATAAATTACACATTTTGGCAAAATTACACTTTTATCCCTATTATTCCACTTTTTTTGCAATTTAGTCCTTATCACATAAAATCACAATTTCATGAAATTAAACACAAACCCAAGCTAGTTGAATTTCCCATATATTACTCTCAACTCATATTTTAAATTTATTTCACATTTAAACCCCTCAATTTATACTTTTCACAATTTAATCCTTATTTGACATTTTTACCAAAAATCACTTAACAAAACATATTAATCTATCAACAATTATTAATTTTCCATCATCAACACTCAAAAACATCAAACCTATCATCAATGGAAACTCAAAAATTCATCAAATAATTTAGAAATTAGGGTACGGGCTAGCTAGAACACGAAGCAACGATCACAAAAATATAAAAATCATCAAAAATCGAGCTCGAAACATACCTCAATTAAAAACAAGGGCCGAACCCTTTAATGCTTCCATGGCTATTTCTTTTATCTATATTCAGTGGAAGATGAAGAAAAATAACATGATTTTGGCTTTTATTTGATTTATTATTAACTTTAATTACCTATTTACCTTTTTACCCTTCAAAAACATTAATAATTACACCAAATGCCACTCCACTAACATCCACTATCTCATAAATGAGCTATTTGCCACATAAGGACCTTCACGTTTAAGTTCTATAGCTATTTGACACATTTAGCTTATAGAACCCAACTTTTACACTTTACGCGATTTAGTCCTTTTTACCGAATTAACCACTTAAACGATAAAATTTCTTTACAAAAATTTCACACAACTCAAATATCATGCTGTAAATATTAAAATAATAAAATAAAATTTTCAATGTCAGATTGTGGTCCCAAAACCACTGTTTCGATTAACCCTAAAAACAGGCTATTACAACAACCATCTTTCTAAGTTCTTCCATTATTTTATAATCTATTCTCTCATGAATTGATTTGCTCAAAAAAAAGTTATGTGTTATTTTGAACTTAATTTTAATTGCCAACACATGAGCTAAATCTCATAGGGTTGGGATTACAAGATGAAACTTTTATTTTTGTTAATGGTTGAAGCACATGTTTGATTTAATCTAATGTTTTATTCAATTTTTTTTATTTCCCAATTGTATGCGTACATTCTCTAGACATAGATGAGTTTGCAGTATGCCCATAAACTAAATCTAATTCTGAAAAGGTTAGATTGGTTGGAATGGAATTGAATGATACAAGCGAGTATTCAATTGAATACTTGTAGCAAACTTTAGACATAGAGTAGTGTTTGAATAGAATAAAGACAAAATAGTGCAGGATACTGTGCTAAGACCTATAGATACAGGCCAGGTAACTTGAGATCTAGCTCTCAAAAGAAGCAGGTCACTTTAGGTATCTTTTGAGTAGTTGATTGAGTACGATTTTGCTGAGGCATTACTGAAAGTAAAGGTAGATTCTTAGTGATCCCAACCTTCCAAATCAGCATCGTAAACCCTTAATCCTTTGTCGTAGTATCTTTTCCATACAATTTTTAGTTATTTATTTATTCTATTGTAGATTATTTATGTGATTATTCTTGTAATTTAATTGCATTTTTACTCTTGCTTTGCTTTAGCATTTTTTAGAATTAGTCAATATACATTTTGCACACATCCTTACTACTTTAATTTACCGTAACGTACTTAAACTTGGTTTTTCCATAACATGAATCATAATTCATTATAATAACTTGACCAATTTTATACCTAATCTGATCCTTGTGGAGACAACCTCAATTATCACTTTATTACTTAATTCGATGTGTATAGTGGCATAATTTGCATACTATTTCACACGCTATAAGTTTTTGGTGCCATTACCAGAGATCTACAATTTGGTAAAATTTTGTTTTGTTATTTTACTTAATTCCATTAGTTTTATTTAACTTAGTTTAATTTAGTTTCTACAGGTTTGCCATTAGAGCAGGAGAAGAGGCATTCCTTCTAACAAAGAGTATCCTTTTATATAACAGCTTGGTTTTGACCCTAGTCAGAATAGTGGTTTTGGGACCACAAATTTGAGTTAGAAAAATATTTTAATATTAATTTTCGTGTATATGGTAAGTGAATTGACATGTGTGAAAGTCTCGCGTGGAAATTTAACTGTTTGTGTGCTTAATTTGCAAAAAAGACCAAATCGCGTAAAATGTAAAAGCTGGGTGCTAGATGTTAAAGTGCCTATTTGAGTTGGCTTTCTAAACCAAGGGTATCTATGTTGTTATTTGTCCATTGGGAATGTTGATGGACTAAAACAACCATTCATTAAAAGGTTTTATAATTGTTTATAAAAGGGCAAAATGGGAAAATGTTTATTAAGTAATTAAAATAAAACAAAAGCATGAAATTATCCATTTGTTCATGTTATTCCACCGAAAATACAAAGAAAAAGAAAAGAGAAAGATCACTTAGGATTCGACACTTTGAATTGGTGAATTTGGTATGTGTTTTGCTCGATTTTTGATAATTTCTATGTTTTTGTAATCGTTGCTTCGTATACTATCGAACCCATGCTTCAATTTACGATTTTGGTGATGATTTTGAAATGTTCCATTGATGAAAATGTGAGCTTTGTGATGTTAGTTGAAAAATTATGGAAGCTTGATGTTGGGTTTAAATGTTTTGTTTTTGGATTTTTGATGAAATTGAGTAATTTGGGCTAAATTGTGAAAATATTATTTTGAGGGACTAAAATGTGAAATAAATGAAATGTGTGGACTAGTATGAGTACAAGGAGAATTCGGCTAAGCTTGTGTATATGCAAATTATGTGTATTTTGTGATTTTGTGAAATAGAGACTAAAGTGTCGAATGTGAAAATGTGAGGGCTAGTTTGCAAAATGTCCTAATTGTGTACATATGGATTGTTTTGAATTATTTGGTGAATAAAAGGGGTTAATTTTGAATACATTTAGATCAAGAAAAGAGGAATTTAGACTTAGACCGAGGGAAATCGAAGATTGTAGAATAAACAGTCCGAGTCGACAAATTCTGAGTATGAGGTAAGTTCGTACTTAAAATGTGATGTTAAGTAAGTTTTGATGCCTTTATTCTACATGGGTTGTATATAATTGAATTGAATAATATGGTGATGAATCGGAAGCTTTGGCACTAAGTGTGCGATTTAAACTAGCTTTGGCACTAAGTGTGCTATTTAACTAGCTTCGGCTACTTGAGGCACTAAGTGTGCGATACTAAATTAGTCTCGGTTATTTGAGATGGCATTAAGTGTGCAGAAATATTTAGCTTCGGCTAACCTTATAGCACTAAGTGTGCTGATGTGTAAAACACGAATAACTTGTGGAAAGTCTTATAACATTAAACATGAGGTAAGTACAAAAGTGAATAAGTACGGGAAGCTTCAGGTATGTATAATGCCTAAGTGGTAGATGATGTTATGTATATGAACCTCATTGAGTTGATATAGTTATATGGATTGAAATTGTGCAAATACTCATAGGTTATCATTTTATGTTCATATACTATGAATGTTTTGAGTACGAGCTTACTAAGCTTTTAAAAGCTTACTCTGTGTGATTACTATCTATTTTATAGTTATCGTAGCTACTGAAGGCTCGGGGATAGTCGAGGATCGTCGCCACACTATCGATCTCATTTTGGTACCTTTAAAAATGTAACTATTTGAAGTATGACATATATAGGCTAGTAGTTGTGAAGTATGTTTTGTGATGTATATAGTTAGCCATGAGATTTGGCTAATTTGTGTTTGAACTCATATTTGATAATGGCTTTTGATATGTGATTTTAATTTGCAATGATGGCATGTCTCAATTAGATAAAGGAGAAGGTAAGTTTGGGAAGTTCATGGTATGAGAATGGATGATTTTTTTTTGATATAATCTTACATTATGTTTTAGTATAAAAAGGTAAGGTTTATAAGTATGTAAATGATTGATAATATTATGGCATGAATGATGTATGTTTCAGCTTAAAGAATGGTTGATTGAGTTGTACATATATGCTTGATTCCTTGTTTGTAGGGTGACCCATAATGGGGTGGCAAGTTGGCTTAAACTAAGCCTGCATTGTGCCACACGGTCAAAAGCCACGAGCATGCTTTGTGGCCGTGTTTGTTTGGTAGTAACCTTTTAAAAAACACACGGCTTTGACACACGGGCGTGTCATATGGCCGTGGGCATAAGTCAGTAGCTAGCTTAGTATCACACGGCCATAACACATGGGCGTGCCTATTGGCCGTGGGTGAAAGTCAGTATGGTCACCCTATTTTGGCATGGCTGGTTCACATGAGTGTGTCTGATACCCGTGTAAGGCACACAGCCTGGTCACACGGGCGTGTGACCTTAACAGAATAGAAAAATTTTCTAATTGTAGAAAGTTGTGAATATGTTCGGTTTAGTCCTGACCTCTTCCTAATGCATGTTTAGGTCTCATTGACATAAGACAGGGACTTATGTTGATGTTTGACTATGATGGTATGATGTTTATGAAATGAATGCGAAGTGTTTAGATATCTTTGGTAATATCGCTTAACCTTAGTCCAGCGATGGATACGGGTTAGGGCTGTTACATTTTGTTGGTATCAGAGCTATGGTTTAGTAGGTTCTAGGATTACCATAGCGTATGTGAGTCTAGCTATACATGCCATATATCTGAATCTGTGATAGTGTGATGACTCCTGACATTGAATGTGCTTTTATATAGCAAATGGATCATAATAGAGCTGTAGCTGATGATGTTGAAAGCAATGCGCCTGCTCCCACGCAAAGGACAGTGCAAGATGATTCCCGACTAGCTATGAGTAGCCGTGATAGCGAGGCTAAGCAAGCCTTCTATCAGATGATGAACGATTGGTTCGCCCAATATATTATAACCAATCCAGCTGTACAACAACCTCCACCCTCGGTTAATCCTCCTCAAACTTTGGATACGCCACAAGTGAATTCAGTACAGTTGTGTAGATCACCAGTTGACAAGATTAGAAAATATGGAGTTGAAGAATTCTGAGCTACAACAAGTGATGATGCGAAAAAGGCTGAGTTCTGGTTAGAGAACACAATAAGAGTGTTTGATGAATTATCCCTGAGTCCCGAAGAATGTATAAAATGCACTATTTCACTTTTGAGAGACACGGCGTATCATTGGTGGAAGACTTTGACATCAGTGGTTCCGAGTGAACGAGTTACATTGGATTTCTTCCAAGCTGGATTTAGAAAAAAATACATCAGTTAGAGATTTATTGATCAGAAACGTAAAGAGTTTCTTGAGCTTAAGCAAGGCCGTATGTCTTTTACAGAATACGAGCGAGAATTTGTAAGGTTGAGTCAGTATACCCGTGAATGTGTATCTTCGGAAGCAATAATGTGCAAGAGATTTGAAGACAGCTTGAACGAAGATATGCGCTTGTTAGTTGGGATTCTGGAAATCAAAGAATTCGTGGAGCTCTTTGAACGAGCATGCAAAGTGGAGGATCTTAGGAAAAAGAAAAGAAAGGCTGAGTTCGAAGCTAGAGATGTACGAAAGAGATCATCGGGCAAATCATTTCAATCTGGATCCAAGAAGTTTAGAGATGATGGCAGTCATTCAAAGTCTAGTGCGGGATATTCAAACAGAGACCGTGTTAGATTGCAATCAAATTATAAATCTTCAGCCACGTCTGTTGCTAGTGTTGATAATGCAAAGGATGAATGTGAGCAATGTGGAAGACGACACTTTGGTGAATGCTGGGGAAAAAGTAATAATTGAGTTTGTTATAGTTGTGGTTCGAGAAACCATTTTTATTAAAGAATGCCTAGATTTAGCTGAAAAAGATAATGTTTAGAATCTGAGACAGAGTGGTAATGTTTCTCGTGGTAGGCCTCCCAGAAATACGGGAAATGTAAGTGGTAGTCAAAGAGGAACAAAAAACACAACTGTTAGCTCTAAGGCTCGTGCACCTGCTAGAGCGTATGCTATTTGAGCTCGTGAAGAAGCTTCATCGCTAGATGTGATTACGGGTACATTTACTCTCCATGATACTTCTGTGATTGCTTTGATAGAACCTGGAACACATTTATATATATGTATGAACTTAGTGAACAGTAAGACTTTGTCTGTAGAGTCTACTGAATTAGTAATTAGAGTTTCAAACCCCTAGGCAGATGTGTCTTGGTTGATAAAGTCTGCAGGAATTGTCCGTTAATGTTTCGAGACAATTATTTTCCGGCTGATTTAATGTTGTTGCCTTTTGATGAGTTTGACATTATTCTGGGAATGGATTGGTTAACTTTGCATAATGCTGTAGCGAATTGTAAACGAAAAACTATTGATTTGAGATGTAAGAATGATGAAATAGTCAGAGTTGAATCTAGTGATTTGAATGGGTTACCTACTGTGATATCTTTTATGAAAGCATTGAGTATTGTTAGAAAGGGTTGTGAAGCTTATTTTTCATACGTGATTGATTCAAATGTGTCGAAACAGAAAGTTGAATCTATACCTATTATCTGTGAGTTTCCTGATGTGTTTCCTGAAGAACTTCCAGGATTACCTCCAGTTAGAAAGGTAGAATTTGGTATAGAATTGATACCTGGTACTAGTCTGATTTCGATAGCTCCATATGGAATGGCTCCGACCGAGTTAAAAGAATTAAAGTCTCAGTTACAAGAATTGATCGATCGAGGATTTGCTAGACCAAGTTTCTCACCTTGGGGTGCTCAGGTTTTATTTGTAAAAAAGAAAGACGGTACGGTAAGAATGTGCATAGATTATTGTCAGTTGAATAAATTGACTGTCAAGAATAAGTATCCTTTGCCCCGAATTGATGATTTGTTTGATTAGTTGAAAGGAGCTACTGTGTTTTCGAAAATAGATTTGAGATTGGGATATTATCAACTGAGAGTGAAAGATTTTGATATTCTGAAGACTGCTTTCAGAACGAGGTACGGCCACTATGAATTTTTAGTTATGCCTTTCGGATTGACTAATGCGCCTGCTATCTTTATGGATTTGATGAATAGAATTTTTAGACCGTATTTAGATCAATTTGTTATAGTATTCATTGATGATATATTGATTTATTCACCTGATGAATCTGAACACACCGAGCATTTGAGAATAGTGCTACAGACTCTGCGAGATAAACAGTTGTATGCAAAGTTTAGTAAATGTGAATTCTGGTTGCGAGAAGTTGGTTTCTTGGGTCATATTGTGTCAGCCTCTGGTATCCGATTTGATCCGAGTAAAATCTCAGCTATTTTGGATTGGAAACCTCCGAGAAATGTTTTAGAAGTTCACAGTTTTCTGGGACTTGCTGGATACTATATAAGATTCGTAAAAGGTTTCTTGATGATTGCGAATCTGTTGACAAAATTTCTCCAGAAAGATGTGAAGTTTGAGTGTCTGAAAAATGTCAAAACAGCTTTGATCAGTTGAAAGCCGTGTTGACTGAAGCTCCGGTATTGGTACAACCTGAATCGGGTAAAGAATTTGTGATTTATAGTGATGCTTCATTAATTGGTTTAGGATGTGTTTTAATGCAAGAAGGGAAAGTTATAGCTTATGCAACGAGACAACTAAAGCTGCATGAAAAGAACTATCCAACTCACGACCTCGGGTTAGCTACTATTGTATTTTCTTTGAAGATTTGGCGTCACTATCTGTTTGGGAAGAAATGTCATGTGTTTTCTGATCAATAAGAGTTTAAAGTATTTGATGACTCAGAAAGATTTGAATTTATGACAGAGAAGATGGTTAGAATTATTGAAAGACTACGAACTTGTGATTGATTATCACCCGGGAAAAGTAAATGTTGTTGCAGATGCTTTGAGTCGAAAATCGTTATTTGCTCTATGTGCGAAGAATGCTCATTTAGTTCTGTCTGATGATGGATCAGTTTTAGCTGAATTGAAAGCAAGATCTTTGTTTTTACAACAGATTATTGAAGCTCAGAAAATTGATAATGAGATTTTAGCTAAACGAGCTCAATGTAATGTAGAGACTGATTCAGAATTCAAAGTTGATAAAGATAATTGTTTAAGATTTCGAGATAGGATTTGCATTCTGATAAATCCTAAGTTAATTCAAATGATTCTGAGTGAAGCTCACAGTAGTCGGTTATCTGTGCATCCAGGCAATACTAAAAGGTACAATGACTTGAAACAACATTATTGGTGGTCCGGAATGAAAAGAGATATCTCTGAATTTGTTTCTAAATGTTTGATATGTCAGCAAGTTAAAGCTGAACATCAAGTGCCATTTGGGTTACTACAACCGATTATGATTCTGGAGTGGAAATGGGATCGAGTGACCATGAACTTTGTGTCGGGCTTACCTCTATCTCCGAGGAAGAAAGATGCCATTTGGGTTGTAATTGATCATTTGAAAAAATCAGCTCATTTTATTCCAGTTCGATCTGATTATTCACTTGATAGATTAGATGAATTATACATTTATGATATATTGAGATTGCATAGTGTGTCATTGTCTATAGTATCAGACCGAGATCCGAGATTCACATTGAGATTTTGGAAGAAATTGCAAGATGCTCTAGGAACTAAATTGCATTTTAGCACTGCTTATCATCCGCAAACAGGTGGTCAATCTGAACGGGTTATTCAGATACTCGAGGATACGTTGAGATGTTGCATTCTTGCATTTAAAGGTATGTGGGAACAATATTTAACTTTGATTGAATTCTCTTATAATAATAGTTTCCAGTCGAGCATCAAAATGGCACCATACGAAGCTTTATACGGTCGTAAATGTCGTACACCTTTTTATTGGACAGAGTGATAAAAAATAAGATTCATGGGGTTGATTTGATAAAGGAAACTAAACAGAAAGTGAAAGTGATCCGAGATAGTCTGAAAGTAGCTTCTGATCGTCAGAATCATATGCAGATTTGAAAAGGAGAGATATTGAGTTCGATATCAGTGAAAAAGTATTTTTGAAAGTGTCTCCGTGGAAGAAAGTGCTTCGATTTGGTAAAAAAGGCAAATTGAGTCTAAGTTTTATCGGGCAGTATGAAATTATCGAGCGTACCGGGCCAGTTGCATATAGATTGTTGTTGCCACTAGAGCTAGAAAAGATTCATAATTTATTTCATGTATCAATGCTTCGACGGTACAGATCTGATCCTTCGCATGTAATTCCTTCATCTGAGATTGAAATTTGGTCTGATATGACCTACGAAGAAGAATCAATTCGAATATTAGCTCAAGAGGTTAAAGAGTTACGTAAGATGAAGATTCCGTTAGTTAAAGTGATGTGGCATCGGCAAGGTATTGAAGAAGCAACGTGGGAGCTTGAAGATGCTATGAAATAGCAATATCCAAATCTGTTTAACGGTAAGATTTTCGGGGACGAAAATTCCTAAGGGGGGAGAATTGTAACAGCTCGATTTTGACCCTAGTCAGAATAGTGGTTTCGGGACCATAAATCCGAGTTAGAAAAATATTTTAATATTAATTTTCGTGTATATGGTAAGTGAATTGACATGTGTGAGAGTATAGTGTGGAAATTTAACTGTTTGTGTGCTTAATTTGGAAAAAAAGAACAAATCGCGTAAAATGTAAAAGCTGAGTGCTAAATGTTAAAGTGCCTATTTGAGTTGACTTTCTAAAGTAAGGGTCCTTATGTTGTTTTTTGTCCATTGGGAATGTTAATGGACTAAAACAACCATTCATTAAAAGGTTTTATAATTGTTTATAAAAGGGCAAAATGGGAAAATGTTTATTAAGTAATTAAAATAAAATAAAAGCATGAAATTAGCCATTTGTTCATGCTATTCCACCGAAAATACAAAGAAAAAGAAAAGAGAAAGCTCACTTAGGGTTCGACACTTTGAATTGGTGAATTAGGTATGTGTTTTGCTCGATTTTTGATAATTTCTATGTTTTTGTAATCGTTGCTTCGTATACTATCGAACCCATGCTTCAATTTACAGTTTTGGTGATGATTTTGAAATTTTCCATTGATGAAAATGTGAGCTTTGTGATGTTAGTTGAAAAATTATGGAAGCTTGATGTTGGGTTTAAATGTTTTGTTTTTGGACTTTTGATGAAATTGAGTAATTTGGGCTAAATTGTGAAAATATTATTTTGAGGGACTAAAATGTGAAATAAATGAAATGTGTGGACTAGTATGAGTACAAGGAGAATTCGGCTAAGCTTGTGTATATGCAAATTATGTGTATTTTTTGATTTTTTGAAATAGGGACTAAAGTGTCGAATGTGAAAATGTGAGGGCTAGTTTGGAAAAAGTCCTAATTGTGTACATATGGATTGTTTTGAATTATTTGGTGAATAAAAGGGGTTAATTTTGAATACATTTAGATCAAGAAAAGAGGAATTCAGACTTAGACCGAGGGAAATCGAATATTGTAGAATAAACAGTCCGAGTCAGTAAATTCCGAGTACGAGGTAAGTTCGTACTTAAAATGTGATGTTAAGTAAGTTTTGATGCCTTTATTCTACATGGGTTGTATATAATTGAATTGGATAATATGGTGATGAATCAGAAGCTTTGGCACTAAGTGTGTGATTTAAACTAGCTTTGGCACTAAGTGTGCAATTTAACTAGCTTTGGCTACTTGAGGCACTAAGTGTGCGATACCGACTTAGTCTCGATTATTTGAGATGGCACTAAGTGTGCAGAAATATTTAGCTTCGGCTAACCTTATAGCACTAAGTGTGCTGATTTGTAAAGCACGAATAACTTATGGAAAGTCTTATAACATTCAACATGAGGTAAGTACAAAAGTGGATAAGTACGGGAAGCTTCAGGTATGTATAATGCCTAAGTGGTAGATGATGTTATGTATATGAATCTCATTGAGTTGATATAGTTATATGGATTGAAATTGTGCAAATACTCATAGGTTATCCTTTTATGTTCATATACTATGAATGTTTTGAGTACGACCTTACTAAGGTTTTGAAAGCTTACTCTGTGTGATTACTGTCTGTTTTACAGTTATCGTAGCTACTGAAGGCTCAGGGATAGTCGAGGATCGTCACCATACTATCGATCTCATTTTGGTACTTTTAAAAATGTAAATATTTGAAGTATGGCATGTATAGGCTAGTAGTTGTGAAGTATGTTTTGTGATGTATATAGTTAGCCATGAGATTTGGCTAATTTGTGTTTGAACTCATATTTGATAATGGCTTTTGATATGTGATTTTAATTTGCAATTATGGCATGTCTCAATTAGATAAAGGAGAAGGTAAGTTTGGGAAGTTCATGGTATGAGAATGGATGATGTTTTTTTTGTTGATATAATCTTACATTATGTTTTAGTATAAAAAGGTAAGGTTTATAAGTATGTAAATGATTGATAATATTATGGCATGAATGATGTATGTTTTAGCTTAAAGAATGGTTGATTGGGTTGTACATATATGCTTGATTCCTTGTTTGTAGGGTGACCCACAATGGGGTGGCAAGTTGGCTTAAACCAAGCCTACATTGTGCCATACGGTCAAAAGCGACGGGCATGCTTTGTGGCCGTGTTTGTTTGGTAGTAACCTCTTAAAAATCACACGGCTTTGACACACGGGCGTGTCATATGGCCGTGGGCATAAGCCAGTAGCTAGCTTACTATCACACGGCCGTGCCTATTGGCCGTGGGTGAAAGTCAGTATGGTCACCCTATTTTGGTACAGCTGGTTCACATGGGTGTGTCTGATACCCGTGTAAGGCACACGGCCTGGTCACACGGGTGTGTGACCTTGACATAATAGAAAAATTTCCTAAGTGTTGAAATTATGAACATGTTCAGTTTAGTCCTGACCTCTTCCTAATGCATGTTTAAGGTCTCATTGACCTAAGAAAGGGACTTATGTTGATGTTTTACTATGATACTATGATGTTTATGAAATGAATGCGAAGTGTTTAGATATGTTTGGTAATGCCGCTTAACCCTATTCTGGCGATGGATACGGGTTAGGGGTGTTACATTTTGACCCAGAGATTGAAAAACTTTAGGAAGAAGGCGGAAAGAACTACAAAAAAAATGGCGAGGAACGAGAATGATCCTGGTCATAATGTTAATCTGGATGGTCGAGATATTAATATTCCTATTCCTAGGGTGATACTTGGTCTGAATGATAATCTAAATTGTTAGGACGCTAATCCTCATGTTCTTGGGGTGATAGATGACCAAGGCAGACCAATCCGAGACCATGTTGTGCTAATTTTGGATGACCTGAATCTAGGGATAATCAGACCACAAATATAAGCTAAACAGTTTTAGCTGAAACCAGTAATATTTTAGATGTTACAAAAAGTAGGACAGTTTAGTGGATTACCAATAAAGATTTAAGACTTTTTCTAAAGGTTTGTGACTCATTTAGACAATAGGGTGTCCCTGAAGACGCTTTGCGGCTTAAACTATTTGCATATTCTTTATGAGATCGTGCAAGTGGCATTATGGAATGATCTTTACCAGTGATTTTTGCTACATTTAATCCCCCAAATATGAATGCTAAGCTTAGAAATGACATTACATGTTTTCAGCAATCAGAGGATGAAACACTATATAAAATTTGGGATCGATTTAAAGACTTAATTCAAAAATGTTTGATGCATGGATTTCAACACTAGACTCAGATGGAGATATTCTATAATTGGCTAAATACACACACGACGATGGTAGTTGATGTTTCTGCCAATGATACTTTGTTGAATAAATCTTGTAATGAAGCATATGAAATTCTGGAGAAGATTGCCAACAATGATTATCAATAACCTACCACAAGAGTTGGGACGGGAAAGAGAGCTATTGGTACCATAGAGCTAGATGCAATCACTTCGTTAACAGCCCAGTATCTTCTTTAGCTAATATGATCAAAACAATAAAGAAGCCCCCTACAGCTTAAGAGATGAAATCAATTAAGCTTTCATGTGATTATTATGGTGAAAACCATGTGTTTGATGGATGCCCATCAAACCTAGCATTTGTGTGTGACATGGGTAATTTCAACTGGAATAATAGCCCTTCTTCCAACACGTATAATCTAGGGTGGAAACAACATCTGAAATTTAGTTGTAATGATCAAGGTATAGGGAATTTTAACAATGCTACAAGACAGAATGCCAATAATGCACCACCTGGTTATAATCATCCTATACCGAGGCAAAATGTCCAGTAGGGTTAGGCATCAGTTTCATCATCATCATCATCATTTATTGAAGCCTTGTTGAAGGAATATATGGTCAAGAATGATTCCGTAATTCATAGTCAGCCTGCATCTCTCCAAGCTCTTAAGAATCAAGTAGGGAAAATAGTGAATGCTTTGAATTCAAGACCATAAGGAGCATTGCCAAGTGATATCGAGAATTTGAGATCACAAGGGAAGGAACAGTGTAAGGCAATCACTCTTAGAAGCAAAAAACAGCTTGATAGCGTTGCTCAAGATACCACGACCAGAGAGGATAACTCGAATAACAACCACGTAAAGATCCTAGAGTCATCTGAAAAACATACTGAATCTAAAAAAGGTGAGAAACAAAATGATGTGGCCAAATTAGATCATGATGTCAACAAGAATGCCACGGGAAAACAATATTAGCAACCTGAAGGACGACCACCTCTAGCTTTTCCCCAGCGATTTCACAATTCTAAGCAGAATATTAAGTTCAAAAGATTTTTGAATGTATTGAAGCAACTCCACATCAACATACCACTAGTTGAAAATTTGGAGCAAATGCCTAATTACGTGAAATTTATAAAAGATATATTGTCAAAAAAGTGTAGATTGGGAGAATTTGAGATTGTTGCTCTCAGTGAAGGGTTCACAGCAACGTTGACGAATAAACTACCTCCGAAGTTGAAGGACCTTGGAAGTTTCACTATCCCATGTTCAATTGGAAATCATTACAAGGCGTTATGTGGCATAGGAGCGAGTATAAATCTAATGTCTATGTCTATTTTCAGGAAATTGGGAATTGGAAAAGCAAGACCTACTACGATTACATTGCAACTGGTTGATCGGTCTTAAGTGCACTCGGAAGGTAAATTTATCTTTCTTACCGATTTCTTTATTTTAGAATGTGAAGCTGAACAAGATGTGTTAGTAAGAGAAGATAAATTTATCTTTCTTACTGATTTCTTTATTTTAGAATGTGAAGCTAAACAAGATGTGCCAATTATTCTTGGAAGACCTTTTCTTGCTACTAGTAGGACATTAATTGATGTGCAGAAAGGTGAGCTAACCATTTGGGTAAATGATCAACATGTTACCTTCAATTTATTTAATGCTTTAAAATGTGCCGATGCTAATGATGAATGCCATGCCATTGGGTTGATAGAAACAACATTAGAAGAGTTCACCAGATTTTGCCACAACAATTCTGATAGTGACGAAGACCCACTTGAGCAAAGTGATATAGTAAGTTTTGGGAAATTTGGTGAATTTATGAAAGCCAAGCAGATAGTTGATAGACCAAAGAAGAAGTTTGAATCTTTGGATTTATCAAATCAATCCTTCAATCCTTCTAAACCTTCTATAGAGGAACTCCTTACATTGGAGTTAAAACCTTTGTCCCAGCATTTGAAATATGCTTACTTGGACGGTAATAGTACCTTGCCAATGGTAATTTTTATGGAGCTGACACCCAAGTAAGAGGCAAGGTTGTTAGAAGTTCTTTGGCGAGTTAAGAAGGCAATGGGATGCACCCTGGCTGATATAAAGGGAATTAGCCCTGCATTCTACATGCATAAAATTTTGTTGGAGGATTGCCCTAGCAATTCCGTTGAACAGTAGCAGAGACTGAATCCGAGCATTAAAGAAATTGTCAAAAAAGAGATCATTAAGTGGCTTGATGCTGGCATTATTTACTCGATTTCAGAAAGTTCATGGGTGAGTCTTGTACAGGTGTCATAGTGGTAAGTAATGATAACAATGAGCTTATACCAACTCGTACTGTCACGGGATGGAGAGTATGTATGGATTACTGCAAGCTTAACAAGGCAACTTGGAAGGACCATTTTCCCCTACCATTCACTGATAAAATCTTGGATATATTAGATGGGAAAGTTTTCTATTGTTTTTTGGATGGTTATTCAAGGTATAATTAAATTGCCATAGCTCCCAATGACCTAGAGACACAACTTTCACATGTCCATCTGGTACTTTTGTGTTCAGACGGATGTCGTTTGGGTTATGTAATGCCCCGATAACTTTTCAATGTTCGACGACTTTTTTGTGTTCATGAATGATTTTGAGGATTGCTCAAAAAAATTTGGAATTGGTTCTGTGCCACTGTGAAGACACAAATCTTGTTTTAAATTGGAAAAAATGTCACTTCATGGCTTGTAAAGGAATTGTCCTGGAGCAGAGGATATCATAGAGAGGAATTAAAGTGGAAAAAGTGAAAATTGAAGTGATAGAAAAATTGCCACCTCCTGTAACACCTCTAACCCATATTCGACACCAGAATAGGGTTACGAGGCATTATTGAAAAACACACATCATTCACATACATTCATAATCAAAATCCATACATCTCAATCATATTGTCCCTTCTAAGGTCCTATAAGACCTTAAAAAATGCTTAGAAGTGGTTCAGGACTAAACCAATAACATTCACAAACTTTAGGAAACTTAAAAATTTTTCAAACATTAAAGGGTCACATGCCCGTGTGAACAAGCCGTGCGCCTCACACGGCTATTAGACACGCCTGTGTCACAGGCCATGTGAAAACAGGGAATATATCCTGACTTGCACTACACGGCTGAGGACACGTTCGTGTACCAGGCCGTGTGAAATCTAAGGGGGTTACTGACTTGGCCACATGGTCGACCACACGCTTGTGTGTCAAACTCATGTACCATTCGAAATAGCCACACACGCCCATGTGCCAAGGCTGTGCAGTTCACATGGCCAATAGACACGCTCGTGTGTCTAGACCATGTCAAAACTGTAGGGTATATTGCTTTAATTTGAAAGGGTCCCCAGGGGATACACGGCCGTGTAACATGACCGTGTATAGCACACGGCTGAGACACACGCCCGTGTCTTTGCCCGTGTGGACAAAAATAGGCTATTTGCAAAGTCAATTTGCCACCCTATTCTCATGCTCACCTAGCCATCAAAATGGTATCATTTCATCACATATATGGGCAGCCAAAACATACCAAATCACATATAATTCATATCATTTCATAATCAACCAATTCACTACTTAAATTATCCACCACAATCATACCAAAACCATTAACTTGCATAACTTCTAAAAGCATTTCATCATCATCATCTTATCACCTACTTCAAGCTACAAGACTTACCATTTCAATATCACATAATCAAGTTACAACATACCATTATTCCAACCTCAATACTCCCATTTACAACAAATTAAAATAACAACCATATAACTATACCAAACAAGCCAACATATAAGGCATTATATATATCACATAAATAACTTATGAAACACATAACTTAAGCCAACTTAAATGGCCAAATTCATACCAACATTTACAAGCCAAATCTTATGGTTAAAGTCAAGTCTCAAAACATACCACAATGACACTAGTCTATACATGCCATATACCATATATACAAAGCTGCCAAAAATACCAACAAGATAATCGATAGTGTGATAATAGATTCCTAACAATCCTCGAGTCTGAGCTAACTTTGATAATTTATAAAACAAGGAAAGAACACACAAAGTAAGCTTTAAAAGCTTAGTAAGCCATATACAAATAAAACTATCATATGAATCACAACATTTTCGTCACTAGGCCATATACAAGTAAACATATATCGATATGCAAACCTTTCTCATTGAATACATATTCATTTTCTCATGTAAACTCATCAAATTACTTCACTTTCCAATACTCATATAAATCTCGTACGTACTTGAGTCGTTTAACTCATTAACACTTTCTTTCTCAACTTGTCTTTGCTTGTTGAACCATTCAGAATCCTTAAGGATACTCAAAAATCACATAAGCTCATACAATGCTATATCCTAGATATGGTCTTACATGTTATCAAATATCGATGCCACTGTCCCAGATAGGGTGTAACACCCTAACCCATATCCATCGCCGGATTGGGGTTACGAGGTATTACCAGTCATGACACAAATTCAAACAATCATAGACATAGACTTGCACAAACTTTTAAACCAATCAATTATTAATATAAATAGTCGAATTAATTTTTAATTCTCTTTTTTTTTACTTCAAAACTACATAGCCGAGTATAACTTGGATACAACTTATAGAATGCACAAACATACAAACTATATTATACTTCGATTGCAAACTAACAATTCATATATAGATAGAACTTACAAAAACAAGTACACTTAATCATTTCAATTTGACCATATCATATTCGGCACTTTTATATTAATGCATGTTCAGTCAACTTATAACCATAATTAAAGGAGTAACTTACATACTACTTGACATTCATTTATTATCAAGTAGGATATTTATACATCACATATAAACTCATATAATTTTCATAATTTACTATTGTGCAAGTCACTATTCATTTGGTCATTTTTCAATTCATATAGTCGAATACTAATGTGTTTAACAAATATAACTTAGCAATTGTTCACTTCCAACTTTATTCAATCACTTTATAAGTCATTACCTATTTTTACTAAAATTGATAAGCTTACACCGAATACATCTCAAATAAATAACATGCATTTTAATTTACTAATGCATAACCAGTTATAGCACGTTACATGTCCCTTATTAACTCATAACCGAAACACATGTTCAACACCAACATAAACATATATACCTCAAGATGAGATACATAATAAGTTAATTCATCATATGCATAAATATTTATATAAACAAATGCTGAATCATAATTTAGTCATAGCCATCTCATAAACCTTTATCTTATATTCGAATTTACAATACATTATAGTATAATTTCCAAACCAACTCATACTACAATTTATATTTCACTAGACTAAGTCATTATCTACAAATAGATATGTATTCAAAACATGAATCTCCCATACCATATAATGAACATATCAAGACAAACTTATATCATGCTCGGACATAGCCAAACAACCTTTTCTGCTAAATCACATATAACACGTTAATCATATACACACATCTAAGATCATCGACAAATTTCAATACACAAAATAGATATCCCAAACACATATAATATTCATCCATAACACATAGCATAATAACCAAAATGAACCTAAACCATAGACAAACAAAACCGAATTTAAACAATGAAGTTAGGCTATTTTCGCATGGCTTAAATTATACAAAACCAATATTCTTTATTTCAAACTATAATCTAGCCTATACATGCCATAGATTCGAAAATTTAGCTTATAAAATACCGAAGACAGTCGATTGTGTGATAAGCTTCTTTGACGATTCCCAAGCTCGAAACTTGAATCCAAAATCTATAAAACAGAGGTGAACATGAACACACACAGAGTAAGCTTTCATAGCTTAGTAAGTCATAAGAAAATAAACAACTTAGTTCCATAATCAAACATTCAAACTAAACCAAATTATACTATCATAGTTACTTTGAATCTTAAGCTTTCAATTTCATGTAATTTATACGTACTTTCACATGTACATTACTCATGGCCGAATGAACATATATATATTAACAAACTATCATTAAATTTCCAAACCAAAATATCTTTATCATAACTAGTACATAAACTCTTATATGCATAAAGTCATAGGTCAAACGATAATAATCACATACATATTTATCCTATATGGCAGAGTACACATATGTATATATATGCAAAATATCCTTCAATTTCAAAGCTAAATATCATTATGTGAACACATATACTTATACTCATGAATCAAAATACAACTTTTTATGCATAAGCATAGCAATGACCGAATGAACACTTTCATATATAAAGATACATTAACAAACTTTCATTCAATGACTAAGCCAAAACATCTGTATCACACCAAATACACATACACTTTTATGCATATACTCATAAGTCAAAGTATAACAATCATATATATATTTATCAATGGCCGAATATACCACCATTTGCATATATTCACAAATAATTTCGATAATGTTCATATTATTTATTTACAAGGTTGAATACATTTTTCACATTCACATATATTCTTACTTTACTTCAAGCATGCTTTGCAACAAATATTAAGTAACTTACTCACTTTGTTTCAAATAGGTAATAAACCATTTCATTCCTGATCATTTTAGCTCACTTTTGCACATTTGACCACAACTTATCGATGCCCATTGAACCATTCGGAATTGGCTAGGACACTCGGATAATCACACATATATCGTACAATGCCAATGTCCCAGACGTGGTCTTACATGTAACCACATATCAATGCCACTATCCCGGACAGGGTCTTACTCGCATACATATATCGAAGTCACATATAGATGCCATGGTCTTACTCACACATCACATATCGAAATTGTAACACCCCTCACCTGTATCCAACACCGGAACAGGGCTCGAGGCATTACTAGAACTTTACACTTTCAATATACTGACTCGGGTTACAAAATATCATTCAAATTTAAATATTTTCATTCATGAATATATCGTCCCTTGTATAGACCTTCAAGACCTATAGCATACCTAGAGGCAGTGCAGGACAAATTCGAACACGTATGATAAACATTGGGCTTCTCAAAAAAATTTCTTTATCATGAAGTGTCACACGTCCGTGTAGGTGGGCTGTGTGGAATCACACGCCCGTGTGGCTTGGGGCACGTTGCTGCCCATGGACGACACTGTCATTTTAACATGGCCATGGCGCACGCTTGTGTGGCCTACTCGTGTATAACTTTGAGCTAAATTTTTGAGTGTAGGGGACACACGGCCATAGCACACACCCATAGGAGAGAATAGTGTGTCACACACGGCCTAGACACATGCCTGTGTGTCCAACCATGTGGACTCTAACAGGCTATTTTCTAAGCCTAAAGTCACCCTTTCTACCTCTTATGCTTAGTAGTTACCAAGTTTGAGAGAAAACATGATTTTACACTTGTAAATAATCTTAATAAAACTCATTGTATGGAAACCTCATATCATTGGTTTCATACATGAAAGGTTATTTCCTAATTACTGTTTTTGGGTTCCCATGTCACTTTAATCCATCTGAAATTGGCTCATTCATGTGACTCATTGCCAATTGGTAATAACCTATCACTTGTAATTAAAAACTATGCATAAAATCTTAGATCATAGCCTACTTCAATTAAGCCAATTTTCATGGCCATATACAAAAGATGAACATATTGTTAAATGCCTTCACTTGGAAAATCAAATGAAACATATATCAAAATACTTAAAAATACTATACATGCCATTGAGCAAAATAAACAAAGTCTCTATACCAAAGCTTGCTTGGTTGATAGTGTGTTGACTCTCCAATTGTCTTCCAGTCCTTATGAGTCATCGAGCTCTGCGAGACAGGGAAAAAAGAAAGGGTAGGCATTTTCATGCTTAGTAAGCTCGAATAACCGGAAAGTAAACTTACTGAGCAATTAGCATACATCCATACTTAAATCATGAAATTATCCATTATGAAATGATTTCCTATCACAAGTACTCAATCAATGAGTTAGTCACATAATCATGTAATTTAACTAGATGAGCTCATCATTCAACATTTCATTCACATATGTATTCCACGTTAATCTCGTTGAGTTTCTAGAAAATCTCGATGGAATACCCATTATCCGTCAATTCATACGAATGATCATTCCATATATGCACTCCCACGAACCTCACATCATATGGCGGGATTACCAGTCCAGGCTAAATCCCCTATTATATGAACTCATAAGGTGATGTCGGGACTACCAGTCCAGGCTAAATCCCTTATAGTGACAAACTCCCTTAGTGAGCTCGGATCTGAATTACCAGTCTAGGCTAAATTCAGACCCTAATCGAATTACCCGTCTGGGCTAAATCTACAATGCACACATATTCTTTGGGAGGCTTGATCATTCAAGGAACACCCGTCCGGGCTAGATTCCTTTCCATACTTAAGATCACGGATTACCCGTCCAGGCTAAATCCTTACTGCAACACATGCAGGATCTCAGTTATCTGAACTTACCTGGTATTCTTTTTAGGATTGTGTTTCGGTTATTTCGAAACCTTTCGTTTACCACGATCAACCTCCAGAATTTGTTCCTCCCGGTCTATAACAGCAAAATTAACTCATTAATACCCCACATTATACATTTCAAGTTTAATATCTACCCCCGGTCCAAATGACCATTTTGCCCCTAACCTTTGACATTTTTACGATTTAGTCCCTAAGCTCGTATAATGAAGCACATGCAATTTCTATCTCACCCAAGCCTAGCCAAACACTTTTCCTTCTTATGGTAGCCTAAAATTTCCATTATTTTCTCATTTCTACCACACATTTACATCTTTTGCAAAATAGTCCCTATAAGGGTTTCTCAAGAAAATCATCTAGGAAAAGATGTTTAACACACATTAATCTTTCATATTCCTCTATAATCCATCAAAATACAAATAACTCATGCATGGGTAAATTTTTAAACATGAACCCTAGCATGAAATGCAACATCCTGATTTTCGGATTTATTCGCGATTTTCAATATTTTGTAAAGATTTTAAAATTTTGTATTTGGATGTGAAATTTATATTTTGAGTAGGTAAATGGGCTTATAGAAGGCCCATGTGTTGGCCAAAACCCAGTTGAATTTTTGAATTTTTGGACTTAAAAGGTGAGGGGTTCTGGCTAAGTGGCCTTAAGTGGAGTGATGGGCAAATTGCATCACAAAAAGAGCCTTAGTAAAGTGGCAAGGGTGACGCCACTAGGCTCCTAAAAATGTGGCGTGTGGAGCTTTGAGGGAGGCATGGGATCGATTCCCTGTGTTGACAAATAGGTGCATTTATTTTTAAGTGCGGGAGGGGTAGTGTTGGAGTCTAGGTGGATTCTGCTAAAGGAGAGTTTGGATTAGTCCAAATGCTTGGATTAAGGAGTGATAAGGGGACAGATTTAAGGGATTAGGAGAGAAGATAGGAGTCGGCCGAATATTGGGAATTGAAGAGGGAAAAATCGGCAGGGGGTTTTGAGGTTAGTATTTCGGCACTTAGGGTGGAGTGGTGCCGTTTTCTTTTGCTGAAACACCTTAGGGTTTTTCTTTTCTCTCTTCTTCCTCTCTAGCCGAAACTACCACCTCCCATATTCTTCTTTTTCTATTTTTTCTTCAAAACCATTCATCAATTCTGCTGTTCATCAATACCTTTGCCGAAGTCGCAAAAGCCGAAATCCTGTGATCATTGCTTGTGCCGATTTCTTCAAAGCCAGGTTCTTCTATGTTCTTTGTTTTTATTAAATCTGTGATTATCTTTTCTTAATCCTAGATACCTGACGGCAATTCTACTTCAAGGTCATAGTCTCATATCGTCATCTCCTTCACCACCCAAAAGCCGAAAGTACCATTTGTTTAGGGGCTTATAGCCGAAACTTCTTCAACCCTTGGATTCAGGTTTTACCATTGTTCTAAGGATAAATTTGCACCGGATTGCATGGAAATCAAGTAGGAGTAAGGGGTAAGTACTTATCATCTCAGATCTGTTCTTATTTTACGATGTTAGGAAAAGCCGAAATCCCTAAAAATTAGGGAGGCTGTCGATTTGAGCATAAGGCTTTAAAGGATTGTAAGTGAAGTTTTCTTTCGGTGATTAGAGTCTTCTTAAGCGTTGGATCGAAAGCGTGAATCATTGGGACAATCAGATTCGGAGCTAGCTATCGATTTTGGCAAAAAGGTAAGGGTTCAAAGGCTTTTTAGGGATATGGTTCGATCATGGATAAGTAAGTTTTGGGGGTTTAGTGATTATGGTTTATAAATAAGAACTGTGCTAATCAATTGTAGGACATCGAAAGGGATCTCAGTAGCAGTCGTCGCGATTCAGGTGTGTACCGAACACCATTTCTTAGCTCAATTCGGCAAAAGCCGAAATGCCGAAATTCTGGCATTTCATAGGCTTGTGAGTATGCGAATGCTCTCAAGACATAGAGTAATTGTTAGATCTAGCACCGCAAAGTGGTAAGTAAGTTCGTGTGACGTTTTAGCATATTTCGGAAAAAGGAGCCTCGATGGGCCAAAATTGGGCCCAATGGGCTTACGGACCAATATGGGTAAGAGATGGGCAAAGTAGCATGTTAGTTAGATGGTTGAACCAAATTGCATAAAATGGCTAAAAATTTCTAAAATAACGTGTGTAGTTGCGTAAGTACGAAATTATTCCTAAAGAGCATAATTACCGAAATACCCCTAGGGTTTAAAATGGCTAAACTGCATGATTGATTAATACTGTACTGTACATGATATGCTTTATTAATATCTATTGCATGGGATTGGGGGTATTGATGGAGGAAGTATTGAAAGTGGTTCATCCACGTACTGGAGGCTTTGCCTCAACTTACTGATATTTGAGCAGCGTTGCTGCAACTGTGGAGTGTAGAGCTGGATGGGTTGAGATATTCCCCACATGGAGTGTAGGGCTGGTACGGGCAGTGTAGCGGTTGGTGGGTTGAGTAGTCTCCCCAGATGGGTTTGCATGCATTACTACTATTGTTACCTATGTTACTGAACTGGGCCTATGGGCCACACTGTTATGTTAAAAAAGGCTTAGGCCTTGCTACTGTGTTCTGAAAAGGGCTTCGGTCCACTGTGTACTGTTTTCTGAATAGGGCTTAGGCCCAATGGGCTCGAGCTGATTTGGGCTTTGGATGGGTTTCTGTATACACTGAGTTTTCCCAAACTCACCCCTTCCTCTTCCATCCTTGCAGGTGAGCCCTAGATGGTGGACTTGGAGCTGGGCGGGATTCAGAGTGGCCATGAAGATGGATTGCCGATTTTAAATAAGTTTAGCATTTAATTTGGATTATTTTTATTATGCTTAAAGTTGTAATAAGGCCGCTCTTTTTACTTAATTTTATTTTGAGGATTATTAAACCGGTTAGCACTAGGGTTCGTTTTATAAAAACTACTCGTTTTTAAAAGATCACGATGACGCGCAAAGTTTCCGCAAAGTAAATGTTTTTCGAAGAAAATAAATATTTTAAGAAAACGTTTTTCAACCTTAATCATTTTCTTAAGATGGACATAACCAAACGGTTTTCTCAAAATTATACGAGATGTTAGAGTGTGGCAATGGCGGTATGCATGTCTAGGATTGGATCCGAAGGGAGCTTGGTACTTAAGCAGTTCGACGGACTCACCTCCTCTTCTTCCTGGTTTCCTACTTGGTGCACAGCTTCCATTCACTCTAACCTACTTTTAAAAGTGTCTTTTACAACACCAACTAAGTTTTCCAACTAAGTAATACGGAATGTTTTGAACGCTTCGATGTGGCGCATCAGATCCGGTCATAACGTCTAGGCCGGGTTTGGGGTGTTACATTTAGTGGTATCAGAGCCTGGCTGCAATAACTCAGCTGTGGATCGGGTCCGAAAATCTTTAAAAAAAAAGTTTTTTTTAAGTTTTTCAAAGATGTTCATAGTTTTTCTATGGAACAAGGTTAAATCAATAGTTTTAAAATAAAAGTGTTTTCAAATGAAATCTTTTTATTTTCGATAAACAAAAACATGGGTTTTTTATGGACAGATAAAGAAGTGGCACACTGAATCCCCGGCACCAAGTCTGTAAGTGTTCTTTTTCTGCTTTAAATATTTATATGGAACTGGACTGGAAATAATACTGTAGATAGTACTGAGCCTTAGAGATAGTGCTATTGATAAGATAGTATTAGGGCTACAAAACTGGGACCGTAGCTAAATTGTGATTGCGCGAAAATAACTCTGAAACTCTATCTATTCGTAAGACATTCTGTAATAAACAGTGGAACTAGTAAACTAATGTCATAAAATTCGTAATCAAGAGGCTGTGGTCGAGGCCGAGCTAGCACTCAAGCTGGATCTGCGTCATTTGAACACATACCAGCTGGCGAGGTACGTCCACCACCGGTTAATGAAAATGGGCCGTATGACCGGGCCGCAGGGGATGACGCTTTTTCTCAGGCCATGTTGACGGTTTGGAAAGGGTGGCCGGAGCTAACGTCAGGCCCATGAATAGGGGGTCGATTTCTGAATGACTTCGGGCCAACGGAGCTGGGATTTTTAAGGGCATATCTGGAGTGGCCCAAATGTGGCTGAGTACTCGTTGGAAGCCACAGAGCAGATCATGGATGACCTGGACTACTCAGTAGAATAGAAGTTGAAAGGGGCGGTGTCGTTACTGCGGGATGAAGCGTATCAGTGGTGGATTACTGTGAGAGAGGGTACCCCAGCTGAGAGGGTAACATAGGAGCTGTTCAAACAGACCTTTAAGGCAAAATATGTTGGAGCTAGCTATGTGGATGCACGCAGAAAGGAGTTCTTGAATCTGACTCAAGGAAATAAGACCATTGCTGAATATGAGGCGGGGTTCCTACGATTGAGTCGGTATGCTAATGGCATCGTTTCCACCGAATACGAGCGCAACGTTCGTTTTGAGGATGGTCTCAGAGATGAGTTAAGGGTGCTCATAGCTCCGCAGAGAGAGCGAGATTTCACTGCACTGGTAAAGAAGGCTAAGATAGCCGAGGAGGTGAAACAAACCGAACGGAAGAATCGTGATAGGGATCAGAGTCGGTTCAGGAGGGATGCTGGACCAGCGGGTGCTGCAAATCGGAATGTTAAGAGAGCTAGGGTGGAGGAACCGGTTCGAGCAGTTCCAATGAACACAGGTAGACCGCAAGCTTGTGGGGATTGCGGCAGAACGCATCAAGGAGAGTGCTGGAAGCGTTCTGGGGCTTGTCTTTGTTATGGGTCTAAGGAGCATAGGATTAAGGATTGTCCTAGGAGGGCCACTCAGGCTCAGGTGGCCGAACAAGGGGCTGTACGACCGGCTCAACCTGTGAGGATGGACCGCCGCTGCCAAGAGGTCATGGACAAGGTCGCGTGGTAATGGCGTGGACGTGGGGCACCTGGCAGGGGTATTGGTAACGCGGATGCTCGTCAGCTAGCTTTGGTGTATGCTGCTCATCGCCGCGAAGAGGGTGACGAACCTGATGTCATAACTGGTATGTTTTTTATATATAGTGTACCTTATACTGCTCTGATTGACGTGGGATCAACCCACTCATATGTGGCATATAACATTTCTGGGGTATTGGGTGTGCATTCCGAGGAGACTGTATGTGGAGTGTCTGTGATAAGTCCTTTAGGTCATTCGGTTAAGGTAGAGACTCTCTTCAAGGAGGTGCCTCTGGAGATTCAAGGCAGGGTTTTCTGTAGCGATTTGATGGAGTTATCGCTTGAGATTCGATTTGATACTGGGATGGATTGGTTGACCAGCATAGGCAACTTGGATTGTGCAGCTAAGGGATGGTGTTAGGACTGTCAATGATGAAGAGTATGATATTGGAGAACGGAGGATACTTATCCATGTAGTATCGGGTTAGGGCTGAGAAACTGATGCGCAAGGGGTGCGAGGCATATCTGGCTTTGGTAAGCCAAGCTGAAACTGAGGATCTGACTGTGGAGACCATCAGAACTGTTAGGGAATTCTGGGATGTTTTTCTGGAAGAGCTTCCTGGATTACCTCCGAATCGGAAGTCGAGTTTGGAATCAATTTGTTGCCTGGAACAGCTCCAGTATCTATTGCACCCTATAGGATGGCACCGAAGGAGTTGGTGGAACTGAAGGCTCAAATTCAAGAGTTGTTAGATAGAGGCTTCATTAGGCCTAGTGTGTCTCATTGGGGAGCACCGGTCCTGTTTGTGAAGAAAAAGGATGAACGATGCGCATGTGCATCGATTATCGCCAGTTGAACAAACTAACGATTAAGAATAAGTGTCCACTATCAAGAATTGACGATCTGTTTGATCAGCTTAGGGGAGCTTCGGTATTCTCCAAATCGATCTTCGTTCTGGATACCATCAGCTAAGGGTAAAGAAGGGATATTCATAAGACAGCATTTCGAACTCGATATGGACATTATGAGTTTGTGGTCATGCCGTTTGGGCTGACGAACGCCCTGCAGCTTTTATGGATCTGATGATCGAGTATTCCAACCTTACTTGGATCGGTTTGTAGTCGTCTTTATCGACGATATCCTGGTATACTCTGAAACGAAGGCGAAGCATGATGAGCATCTCGTATTGTGCTGCAAGTGTTAAGGGAAAGGAGCTCTATGCGAATTCAGCAGTGTGAATTCTGGTTGAAGGAGGTAACCTTCCTTGGGCATGTGGTCTCTGCCGAGGGGATTAAGGTGGATCCTCGTAAAATTGAAGCAATTCTGGATAGAAGCACAGGTCAGTATCAGAAATTCAGAGTTCCTGGGTGGCAGGTTACTACGAGGTTTGTGGAGGGTTTTCGTGATGCGGCACCTTAAAACTCATAGGAGGGTACGATTTTCTGGACGGAAACAGCACTT